>NC_079196.1:31678520-31898520 GCF_029499605.1 Hyla sarda
AAAAAGGTAAGAAAATACATACGGTATATACATAATCACAACACACATAAAAACAAGGGAGAACCCCTTTAAGCAGGAGTATTAAAAATGTTTAATCCAATTTTTCCAAAAATTTACCATTATGAATTCCTTCATTGCAATAAAAAGTTATAAAATAAATAATAAAAAAAGAGAAGAAAAAAAACGTGTGTGTATGTATGTGTCGTTGGAGCGGTTTAAAGGGGTACTCCACTGGAAAACATTTTCTTTTAAATCAACTGGAGCCAGAAAGTTAAACAGATTTGTAAATTGCTTCTATTAAAAAAAAATCTTAATCCTTAATCCAGTACTTATCAGCTGCTGTATAATACAGCAGAAGTTATCTTCTTTTTTCATTTCCTTTGTCTGGCCACAGTGCTCTCTGCTGACACTTCTGTCTATTTTAGGAACTGTCTGAAGCAGGATAGGTTTTCTATGGGAATTTGCTCCTACGCTGGACAGTTCCTAAAATGGACAGAGGTGTCAGCAGAGACTGTGGTCAGACAGAAAAGAAATTCAAAAAGAAAAGAACTTCCTGTGGCGCATACAGCAGCTGATAAGTACTGGAAGGATTAAGATTTTTTTACACCTTAGGACCAGAGCGTTTTTGCACATCTGACCACCGTCACTTTAAACATTAATAACTCTGGAATGCTTTTAGTTATCATTCTGATTCTGAGATTGTTTTTTCGTGACATATTCTACTTTAACATGGTGGTAAATTTTCGGTGTTACTTGCATTCTTTTTTGGTGAAAAATCCCAAAATTTCATGAAAATTTAGCATTTTTCTAACTTTGAAGCTCTCTGCTTGTAAGGAAAATGGATATTCCCAATAAATTTTATTTTTCTTCACAAATACAATATGTCCAACTTTATGTTGGCATCATAAAATGGACATATTTTTGCTTTCTGAAAAAATTGGAGGGCTTCAAAGTAGAGCAGCAATTTTCAAAAATATCATGAAAATTGCTAAATCTGAAGGGACAGATGTTACAGAACTACAACTCCCAGCATGCCTGGGCAGTCTAGGCATGCTGAGAGTTGTAGTTTGGCAACATCTGGAGGGCCACCGTTTGGGCACCACTGTAATAGTGGTCTCCAAACTGTGACCCTCCAGATTTTGCAAAACTACAACTCCCAGCATGCCCAGACAGCCTTTGGCTGTCTGGGCATGCTGGGAGTTGCAGTTTGGCCTTCCTAGTGGTTGCCACAGTAAAGATCGCTTTACTTTCACTTTCCCCCTCCCCCACAGTAGTTTCCCTACCTGACCCAGGATCCAGCAGTCTCCAGCAACGATCGGGGTCTCCAGGCATCTTCTCCTGCAGGTACCGACCTCCATCTTCTTCCCACGACCCCCCCCCCTTGGCATGCGGCAGAGACCGGAGAAACACCAGTACGTTCTGGAACTTACTTGGTCCTTAAAGCCCAGGGTGCGGGGACGTTCCAGAACGTCCTTTAACCTTAAGAGGTTAAAGGGGTACTCCGCCCCTAGACATCTTATCCCATATCTTAAAGATGTTTGATCGGAAGGCTCCTGCCGCTGGGGACCCCCGCGATCTCCCTGCTGCACTGTTCATTTAGAGCGTCAGGAGCAGCGCCGGAGGCTCGTGATGTCACAGTCACGCCCATTCAATGCAAGTCTGGCAGAGGGCGTGACATCAATCACGCCCCCTCCCATAGACTTGCATTGAGGGGCGTGGCCGTGACGTCACAAGCCTCCGCCCCCGCATCGCCAGTCATCCAGCGAAGTTTGCTCCGTGCACCGGATGTCTGGGGTGACGCAGCCGAGATCACGGGGTCCCTAGCAGCGGGATCCCCGCGATCAGACCTCTTATCCCCTATCCTTTGGCGAGGGGATAAGATGTCTAGGGGCGGATTACCCCTTTAAGAAGCAGCCATTGGTTCTGGTCCAGGGTTGGTTGTGCCAAATGCAGGTGGTATTGTTTCTTGGCTGCAAGTTGAGCTTCAAATGACATTTAAAAGGGTTTTTTTGGGATAACTTTGTACAGTACAGACAGGAAGCATAGAGATTTGCTGTTCTTCATGGAGACCACTCTATATTTATCACACTTACGAACCTTCTCTTATCTATTTGCAGGAACATCACTTACAACGCGCTATCTCGGCACAGCAAGTTTTTAGAGAAAAGAAAGAAAGCATGGTCATTCCCGTCCCTGAAGCCGAGAGCAATGTCATCTACTACAGTCGCCTGTACAAAGGAGAATATAAACAGCCCAAGCAGTTGATTCACATTCAGCGTAAGTTCCTCCGTTGGCGTGCCCGCGCCGCCCTCCCTGTCATCCTTCCAGTTCTCACACAGGCTGCATCTGTTGCTTCTGACTCCATCGGCCACCTGCCCGCTCGCACAGGAAGCCCCGTCTCAATGCCCTCTGTATAAGCATGGCGCTATTATTGACTCTTCACATTGAAAATAGACTTGTGTCCCCAGTTTCTGTGTCACATGACATCACTGTGAAAAGCAACGTCCAAACATCACTTGTAAGGCTGGGAGGAAATAAGCAAATGCTGCAAATAAACACGTCCCTTGAGAATACCATAGACCAGTGGTCTCCAAACTGCGGCCCTCCAGAGGTTGCAACTAGAGATGAGCGAACTTACAGTAAATTCGATTCGTCACGAACTTCTCGGCTCGGCAGTTGATGACTTATCCTGCATAAATTAGTTCAGCTTTCAGGTGCTCCGGTGGGCTGGAGACTCTTTCCTAGGACTGTATCCACCTTTTCCAGCCCACCGGAGCACCGGAAAGCTGAACTAATTTATGCAGGAAAAGTCATCAACTGCCGAGCCGAGAAGTTCGTGACTAATCGAATTTACTGTAAGTTCGCTCATCTCTAGTTGCAAAACTACAACTCCCAGCATGCCCGGACAGCCAACGGCTGTCCAGGCATGCTGGGAGTTGTAGTTTTGCAACCTATGGAGGGCCGCAGTTTGGTGACCGCTACCATATACTATATAACATAGGCAATTGTCATCTTAAAGGGGTATTCCAGGAAAAAAACGATATATAGAGAGAGAGAGAGAGAGAGAGAGATAGTTAAAAATATTTGTAAATTACTTCTATTAAAAAAATCTTAATCCTTCCTATAATTATCAGCTGCTGAAGTTGAGTTGTTCTTTCTGTCTGGCAACAGTGCTCTCTGCTGACATCTCTGCTTGTCTCGGGAACTGCACAGAGTAGAAGAGGTTTGCTATGAGGATTTACTTCTACTCTGGACAGTTCCCGAGACACGTGTCATCAGAGAGCACTTAGACAGAAAAGAACAACTCAACTTCAGCAGCTCAAAAGTACTGAAATTAAGATTTTTTTAATAGAAGTAATTTACTAATCTAAAAAAAAAAAAAAGGGGGGGGGGGGGGGGTAGGAGCTCAACGCAAATATAGTAGTAAGAAAGCCTAAACCGAGGGTACTGCGTTGCACCTACCCTTGTGCCAAAAGGATAATTTAGTAAAACAGAAAAAGATGCAATCCTACTAGGTATAGGGGAAAGAGGGAAAAATAGAAGGAATAAGAAGTGTCTGAAACATAAATAAATAAATAAATTTGTATTTATTGAATAATAGTCTCAATGATGTTCTAAAGTCTGGGCAGGGCCCTTGCCACAGACTGAACAAAATATATTAAAAGAATATTAAGACATATATTTTACATAAAATATGCACAGTTGCGGGAAATAGATTGTTAAAAAGTCTAGAGAATAAAATATATTCGGGCTAGTGGGTTAACAAGATCAAATAGCAGTTTTGGGAGCGCTGGAGGCTCCTAAGTAAATGCCCACTGTAACAGTTTGTGCGCGTATTAGCGCTGATGCAAGAAGAACAATAATCCTTTATCTCCGACAGCGCGGAGACCGGGTAAATGAGGAACAAAGTTAGAAGATCAGGAACTTAGTGCCTCTTAACCCCTTAAGGACCGGGGGTTTTTCCGTTTTTGCATTTTCGTTTTTTGCTCCTTGCCTTTAAAAAGTCATAACTCTTTCAATTTTGCACTTAAAAATCCATATTATGGCTTATTATTTGCGCCACGAATTCTACTTTGTAATGACTTCAGTCATTTTGCCCAAAAATCTACGGTGAAACGGGAAAAAAAATCATTGTGCGACAAAATTGAAAAAAAAACGCTGTTTTGTAACTTTTGGGGGCTTCCGTTTCTACGTAGTACATTTTTCGGTAAAAATTACACCTTATCATTATTCTGTAGGTCCATACGATTAAAATGATACCCTACTTATATAGGTTTGATTTTGTCGGACTTCTGGAAAAAATCATAACTACATGCAGGAAAATTAATATGTTTAAAATTGTCATCTTCTGACCCCTATAACTTTTTTATTTTTCCGTGTATGGGGCGGTATGAGGGCTCATTTTTTGCGCCGTGATCTGAAGTTTTTAACGGTACCATTTTTGCATTGATAGGACTTATTGATCGCTTTTTATTCATTTTTAAATGATATAAAAAGTGACCAAAAATGCACTATTTTGGACTTTGGAATTTTTTTGCGCGCACGCCATTGACCGAGCGGTTTAATTAATGATATATTTTTATAATTCGGACATTTCCGCACGCGGTGATACCATATGTTTTTTTTTTTTTTATTGGAAAAGGGGGGTGATTCAAACTTTTAATAGGGGAGGAGTTAAATGATCTTTATTCACTTTTTTTCACTTTTTTTTTGCAGTGTTATAGGTCCCATAGGGACCTATAACACTGCACACACTGATCTTCTATGTTGATCACTGGTTTCTCATAAGAAACCAGTGATCAACGATTCTGCCGCATGACTGCTCAGGCCTGGATCTCAGGCACTGAGCAGTCATTCGGCGATCGGACAGCGAGGAGGCAGGAAGGGGCCCTCCCGCTGTCCTGTCAGCTGTTTGGGATGCCGCGATTAGCCGCGGCTATCCCGAACAGCCCGACTGAGCTAGCCGGGAACTTTCACTTTCACTTTTAGCCGCGTGGCTCAGCTCTGAGCGCGCGGCTAAAGGGTTAATAGCGCGCGGCGCCGCGATCGGCGCTGCGCGCTATTAGAGGCGGGTCCCGGCTTCACTATGACGCAGGGCCCGCCGTGATATGACGCGGGGTTACTGTGTAACCCCGCGTTATATCAGAAGAGCAGGACCAAGGACGTACCGGTACGTCCTTGGTCCTTAAGGGGTTAACGGCTCCTGGCGGAGGACAATTGCCGGCATACGGCAGCGTTTGCAGATGTATTTGTGGTACGTCCCCTTTGACCCGACGGCACGGGAAGATATAAGAGAGACGCACGGAGTCCGGTGGTGGTGATGTCCTGGATGCCTCTCAGTCCCGGTAGCACGGGAGCAGATGAGAGAGGGGTCCGGTGTTGAAGATGAGTTTAACAGCGTGTGGCAGAGCTGTGAAGTGCCTCTCTGCGCCGACGGCACGGGGGTCAGATGTAGAGGTGAGGATAGCCCAAAAGGTGTCCTGATCAAAGTACAGATTATAGCAGTCTAAATCAGACGCGTTTCGGGGAGCTGGGTCCCCTTTTTCAATGGTAACAATGCAAAAGACTGCCCGGGGACTACGGACGGGGGATGTGGGGGCGACTTACAACCTTCATAGCCTTACCATCCCTGTGGGCAGAAACGTCCCCCTGAGATGGTAAGGATGAAGATTTTATACAACACGAAGCCAAGCGTTATTTACGGTAAAAGCTGATGCTTGATTTCCTTTAATACCCACAAGATTTGTATGTAACACTTGTGGATTTCGCAAAGATGTCTCCACATATTCGGCTGCATCAGAAAATAAAAGGTAATTCTGGAGAAAATTCTTTATAGGTTGTGCCCAGGCTTCTGTGAAACTGAAGAAACACACACTCATTTTATCAACCCCTGGAGGTCTGGATATGGAGTCACACTCAAAATCAAAGTGGAAAACCGCACTACAGGCTGATCCAACTTTATGTAATGTCCTTAAAACAAGTCACAATGAGGCTCAGTAGTGTGTGTGGCCTCCACGTGCCCATATGACCTCCCTACAACGCCTGGGCATGATCCTGATGGGCTCCTGGACAGTCTGTGGGGCAACATGGCGTTGGTGGATGGAGCGAGACATGATGTCCCAGATGTGCTCAATCGGATTCAGGTCTGGGGAACAGGCGGGCCAGTCCATAGCATCAATGCCTTCCTCCTGCAGGAACTGCTGACACACTCCAGCCACATGAGGTCTAGCATTGTCTTTCATTAGGAGGAACCCAGGGCCAACTGCACCAGTATATGGTCTCACAAGGGGTCTGAGGATCTCATCTCGGTACCTAATGGCAGTCAGGCTACCTCTGACAAGCACATGGAGGGCTGTGTGGCCCCCCCAAAGAAATGCCACCCCACACCATTACTGACCCACCGCCAAACCGGTCATGCTGGAGGATGTCGCAGGCAGAATGTGCTCAGTGTGAATCTGCTTTCATCTGTGAAGAGCACAGGGCGCCAGTTGCGAATTTGCCAATCTTGGTGTTCTCTGACAAATGGCAAACGTCCTGCACGGTGTTGGGCTGTAAGCACCACCCCCACCTGTGGATGTCGGGCCCTCATACCACCCTCATGGAGTCTGTTTCTGACCGTTTGAGTGGACACATGCACATTTGTGGCCTGCTGGAGGTTATTTTGCAGGGCTCTGGCAGTGCTCCTCCTGCTCCTCCTTGCACAAAGGCAGAGGCAGCGGTCCTGCTGCTGGGTTGTTGCCCTCCTACGGCCTCCTCCACGTCTCCTGATGTACTGGCCTGTCTCCTGGTAGCGCCTCCATGCTCTGGACACTACGCTGACAGACACAGCAAACCTTGCCACAGCTCGCATTGATGTGTCATCCTGGATGAGCTGCACTACCTGAGCCACTTATGTGGGTTGTACACTCCGTCTCATGCTACCACTAGAGTGAAAGCACCGCCAGCATTCAAAAGTGACCAAAACATCAGCCAAGAAGCATAGGAACTGAGAAGTGGTCTGTGGTCACCACCTGCAGAACCACTCCTTTTATAGTGGGGTATCTCGTTAATTTCCTATAATTTCCACCTGTTGTCTGTTCCTATTGCACAACAGCATGTGAAATTGATTGTCAATCAGTGTTGCTTCCTGAGTGGACAGTGTGATTTCACAGAAGTGTCATTGACTTGGAATTACATTGTGTTGTTTTAAGTGTTCCCTTTATTTTTTTGGAGACATTGACGATGGGACATTTTATTTTTTTTATTTTTATTTTTCACTCACCATCCTTTTGTTCCTTCATTCTACTTTGGGCAGACGAGATGGACCAGTCCGCTGGCACCTACTATGTTTCTATGTTACTACTACAAATAAAGCTCCCGACTAACACATACAAACATTGCCAATAAAATAAATCTGATTGATAAACTAAACAAGTTTAGGATAAGAAGAAAGAGGTGGCTTCATGTAACATTCCTATAAGTTATATATGTGAGTTATACTGTGGCTCTAGACATAACGTATATAATGTCTGATGGTGGGAATCAATGTGCTTGAATTACGTTGATCCGCAACATAATTTAAATAACTAATTATTCTATTTTTATAGTAAAGTCTATTCAGGGGGGATTAGACCCTTGGTTTTTGGTTTAGTGTTTTATTAATCCTTTCTAATTCCATTTTACCTTTCGTAGCATTTAATCTGGACAATGAGCAGCCGGATTACGATATGGACTCAGAAGATGAGACGTTGCTTAACCGGCTCAACAGGAAAATGGAGATCAAACCACTGCAGTTCGAAATTATGATTGACAGGCTGGAAAAGGCGAGCTCCAATCAGGTGAGTGCCAGAAGAAAGGTACATGCTTAAAGGGGTATTCACACGTACAGTATCCTGTCCAGATTTGATGTGCAGGATTTTCTGCTGCAGATTTCAATGTAAACTGAACACAGCTTCAAATCTGCACAGAATACTGTACGTGTGAATAGACCCTAAAGGGGATTCATGGGACTCTCAAATTGGTGGCCTGTACTTAGGACAGTGTTTTCCAACCAGGGTGCCTGCAGCTGTTGCAAAACTACAACTCCCAACATGCCCGGACAGCCAAAGGCTGTCCGGGCATGCTGGGAGTTGTAGTTTTGCAACAGCTGGAGGCACCCTTGTTGGAAAACACTGACTTAGGATATGCAATCAGAATATTGAGAGCTTAAAGGGGTACTCCGGTGGAAAACTTCTTTTTATTAATTTATTATTTTTTTTAAATCAACTGAAGGCAGAAAGTTAAACAGATTTGTAAATTACTTCTATAAAAAAAAAAAAAAAAACTTAATTCTTCCAGTACTTATTAGCTGCTGAATTCTACAGACGAAATTCTTTTCTTTTTGGAACACAGAGCTCTCTGCTGACATCATGACCACAGTGCTCTCTGCTGACATCTCTGTCCATTTTAGGAACTGTCCAGAGTAGAAGAAAATCCCCGTAGCAAACATATGCTGCTCTGGACAGTTCCTAAAATGGACAGAGATGTCAGCAGAGAGCACTGTGGTCATGATGTCAGCAGAGAGAACTGTGTTCCAAAAAGAAAATAATTTCCCCTGTAGTATTCAGCAGCTAATAAGTACTGGAAGGATTAAGATTTTTTAATATAAGTAATTTACAGATCTTTTTAACTTTCTGGTGCCAGTTGATAACAAAAAAAAAAAGCTTTCCACTGGAGTACCCCTTTAACCTGTTAAGGACCAAGGGCGTAAACTTACACCCCTAGTACCGCTCCCGTGATATAACGCGGGGTTACACGGTAACCCCGCATCATATCACGGCAGGCCCGGCGTCATAGTGAAGCCGGGAACTGCCGCTAATAGCGTGCGGCACTGATCGCGGTGCCGCGCCCTATTAACCCTTTGAAGGTAAAATGTAAAGTAGTATGTGCCGGTTAGGTCAGGGAGCTGTTCGGGATCGCCGCTGTATAATCGCGGCATCCCGAACAGCTATACTTCAGGAGGAGGTCTCTTGCCTTCCTTCCTGCAGTCCGATCACCGAATGAATGCTTCAAGCCGGAGATCCAGGCTTGAGCATTCAATCGCCGAAAACACTGATTGATGCATTCCTATGGAGATGAATCAATCAGTGGTAAACATCAGTACATGCAATGTTATAGCCCCCCCTGGGGGCTATAATATGGCATAAGAAAAGTGTAAAAAAATCATTAAGCCTTTCAATGATCCCTTCCCCTAATAAAAGTTTGAATCACCCGGCATTTCCAAGAATAAAAAAAACACAGTGTAAATAAAAATATGTGGTATCGCCGCTTGCGGAAATGTCCGAATTATAAAAATATAAATAGAGAAAACTGATGGGCACCACCTCAATAAAGATAGGGTGCAATAGGCTGCAACTGAATATGGACCCACAGGGGTGTGGAAATTTAAAAAAAAAACTACTTGTCCAAGGGACTAAAGCGGAACACAATCTACTTGTCCCTCAAGAAAATCCACTTGTCCTGGTTGATGAAATAATTTCAACCAAAATAGTCTGATCCCCTCCACTAGACCACCAGGGATGGATATAAGATCCTTTAGACACTGCTGACAGTGATGATCTAATGGGTTAATAGGTGATCTCCACATGCCAGGATATAAGCGGGGGGAGAGCTGTAGCTCCTCTTACACCCGAGACAAGCCCAGAAAAGTCTAGATATAACTTTTTGATCACCTTATGAAAAATTTCTGATATGAAGTGACCAAAAATGAGCAATTCTGGACAATTATTTACATTTACACCGTTCACCGTACGGTTTAATTAACATTATATATTAATAGTCTGGACATTTCCACATGCAGCGATACCACTTAGGTTTATTTTTGTACATTATTTTTATTTAAAGAAAATTGGAAACTTTTATTAGGAAAGGGGCTTATTCACATGTATACGCACCTTTTTAAAATATTTTAATCACTATTTTTCAGTCTCAATAGGGACTTATGTGTTACTGGGGGGGGGGGGGGGGGGTTCTGCTTCTCCAGTTTATATGGTGCATTTTGTGTCAAAAAATGCTGGAAGTTGCATTTAGTTACTAGATAACTACAACACCCAGCATGCCCTGTTACAGCCTATGGTTGTGTGGGTGTTGCAGCATGTTGCACTGTATAGTACAGTTAAGGTTATTGTGTAACATGCTGGGAGTTGTAGTTTTGGTTTGTGTCAGCTGCAGACCCATAGGATGTGTCAAGGAATACTGGGAATTACAGTTAGTAACTACAACTCCCAGCATGCCCTGATGCAGCCTATGGCTCTGCAGCTGACCCGAACCAAAACTACAACTCCCAGCATGTTACACTTTATAGTTCTACAGTTTAGGTTATGGTCCAACATGCTGGGAGTTGTAGTTTTGGTTTGGGTGTGTTTGTGTGCATCCGTGGGGCTCTTGGTCGTCAGGTGAGTATGAAGGGGGCAGGATTCTGGGGGTGCAATTTAGTGCGGGTGCCACTAAAAATAAATAAAATTAGATGGCACAACTGCCCTAATGCCCGACGTGACAGTCCGCTCCTATACAAAACATTCATGCATACACATATCATACATACACCAGCCACTGCCCCCATATAGATACACACACCCGCCACTGCCCCCCCCACATCATACATTACATACACACACACTCACACCATACATATGCACACATCATACATACACCCACCGCTGCCCCCCACATCATACATTACATACATACACACATACACTCACACCATACATATACACCATACATATACACATATCATACATACACCAGCCACTGCCCCCATATCATACATACACACACACCCGCCACTGCCCCCCCCACATCATACATTACATACACACATACACTCACACCATACATATACACCATACATATGCACACATCATACATACACCCGCCGCTGCCCACCCCACATCATACATCACATACACACACACATCACACTTAGACATTATACACACATCATACATTACATACACATCACACATAGACAGACATCATACACACATACACTCACACCATACATATCCACCAGTGTTTCCCAACCAGGGTGCCTCCAGCTGTTGCAAAACTACAACTCCCAGCATGCCCAGGGCATGCTGGGAGTTGTAGTTTTGCAACAGCTGGAGGCACCCTGGTTGGGAAACACTGATATACACCATACATATGCACACATCATACATGCACCTGCCGCTGCCCCCCCATCATACATTATACACACATCACACATACACTCACACCCTACATATACAACCACCCTTCCTGTCGCTGCCCGTATTCTCTGTCTCCTCACCTGAGCCGCCATGAGTGGACATCTGAGCTGTAGTCCCGGCCGGTGTGAGGTGAGATTTCCGTCCTCTCTCCCCTCCCCCCTGCTCTGTGTTTTCCCCGTGCAAACAAGCAACCTCCCCGTGGTGGATTAGGTCCTGTCTAGACAGATCAGGGGAGGGGGAGGGGGGAGCTGTGTGCGGGGGATGGAGCTGTGCACGGAGCTGTTTACATCTTTTCTCTCACCCTGCTGTGTCTTCTGAGCTCCGTCCATCCTCCGGGAGGGGAGATAAGGGGACTCTGCAGTCAGCTGGAGGCCGCCGCCCCCTCCATACACTCTGAGCGCTGGTGTGAGGTGTAGACTTCCATCGGCTCCTGCACCTCACACCGACATTAAAGAAAAATAAGGGGGACGTCGGTTTGTCCCTGCCCGATACAGGGCTAAATCTATAAACAATTCACCTGCCCGGCACCCAAAACTACTTGTCCCGGGCGTCGGGCTATAGGATATCCACATCCCTGGACCCAGAAGAAGAGAGAAAGCTAGCAGCCATATATAAATTGCACACCACAAATATTCAATATGTTCCAAAAAATATATATAAATCTTTATTTATCACAAAACAGACCGATGAGTACACATAATTAAAAACACATAATCCAAAAGCGGAGGAATATAATCCTACTACGCCCACCCTGCAGTGGGTACACATAACCCTAAGATGTAAGCCAGTCCCGGACCAATGAAACACAAACCAATCTATGCAGCAAATTCTAAAGATTGTACCAATAAATAGCACCTGGCAAGTATTAATATATTATATAAAACGCCTAGCAGCCTACCAATGTCAGTGTAATGAAAAATATATGTGAATCTCAGTGCATATAATAAGTCTGACCAATATAAAGTGCAATACTACGACCTGAGAAAAGTGCTGTTTGTCCATCAAGTCTGGCTGTCAGGCTCAGTGCTAAAGTGCTGCTACCGGGACTCCTCACATCCAAAGCAGGGAGAAGCTGACCCCACGCGCTCCGCCTCCAGCTACGGAGGCTTCCTCTTAATTAAACCGCTCGGACAATGGCGTGCGCGCAAAAAAATTCATAAGTCCTATCAATGCAAAAATGGTACCGTTAAAAACTTCAGATCACGGCGCAAAAAATGAGCCCTCATACCGCCCCATACACGGAAAAATAAAAAAGTTATAGGGGTCAGAAGATGACAATTTTAAACGTATTAATTTTCCTGCATGTAGTTATGATTTTTTCCAGAAGTGCGACAAAATCAAACCTATATAAGTAGGGTATCATTTTAATCGTATAGACCTACAGAATAAAGATAAGGTGTCATTTTTACCGAAAAATGTACTACATAGAAACGGAAGCCCCCAAAAGTTACAAAACAGAGTTTTTTTTCCAATTTTGTCGCGCAATGATTTTTTTTTTCCGTTTCACCGTAGATTTTTGGGCAAAATGACTGACATCATTACAAAGTAGAATTGGTGGCGCAAAAAATAAGCCCTCATATGGATTTTTAGGTGCAAAATTGAAAGAGTTATGATTTTTTAAAGGCAAGGAGCAAAAAACGAAAATTCAAAAACGGAAAAAACCCCGGTCCTTAAGGGGTTAAGTATTAAAATAAAATAAAACAAACAAATTGGGTATCCTTGTAACCATATGGACCTACAGAGTGAAGATAAGGTATCTTTTTCTTTTTTTTTCCACCGAAAAGTGCACTGCATAGAAACGGGAGTCCCCAAAATTTACAAAATGGTGTTTTTTTTTTTTTTTTGTTAGTTTTTTTTTCTCTCCACACAAATATATATTTTCTTTTTGTTTCGCCGCAGGTTATATTATAAAATAAGTGACGTCATTACAAAGTACAATTGGTGATGCAAAAAACAAGCCCTCATATGGGTATGTAGGTGCAAAATTGAAAGCGTTATGAGAAGGGAGGATGAAAAAACAAAAATGCAAAAACAAAAATTTGTACTTAAGGTGAAAATAGGCTGAGTCCCTAAGGGGTTAAATACCAAATGTAGGGAGAAGTAGAAGACAAGTGGTAGCGAGTTTAACTACATGTTTGCTGTCTCTTACATGAAGACATAAGTCGCTATATCATCTATAAACCTTAACCCCTTAGGGACTCAGCCCATTTTCACCTTAAGGACTCAAAACAATTTACATTTTTGCACTTTCATTTTTCCTCCTCACCTAAAAATCATAATCACGTTCACGAAAATGAAGTATTTCTCACAGAAAAGGATTGCAGTAACACATGTTTTGCTATACACATGTTTATTCCCTTTGTGTGTATTGGAACTAAACCAAAAAAGGGAGGAAAAAAAGCAAATTGGACATAATGTCACCAAACTCTAAAAATGGGCTGGACAAAATTATTGCCACCCTTTCAAAATTGTGGAAAAATAAGGTTTTCAAGCATGTGATGCTCCTTTAAACTCACCTGGGGCAAATAATAGATGTGGGCAATATAAAAATCACACCTGAACGCAGATAAAAAGGAGAGAAGTTCACTTAGTCTTTGCATTGTCTGTCTGTGCGTGCCACACTAAGCATGGACAACAGAAAGAGAAGAGAACTGTCTGAGGACTTGAGAACCAAAATTGTGGAAAAATATCAACAATCTCAAAGTTACAAGTCCATCTCCAGAGATCTAGATTTGCCTTTTTCCACAGTGCGCAACATTATCAAGAAGTTTGCAACCCATGGCACGGTAGATAATCTTCCCGGGCGTGGACGGAAGAGAAAAATTGATGAAAGGTGTCAACGAAGAATAGTCCGGATGGTGGATAAGCAGCCCCAAACAAGTTCCAAAGATATTAATGCTGTCCTGCAGGCTCAGGGAGCATCAGTGTCAGCGCTGACTATCTGTCAACATTTAAATGAAATGAAACGCTATGGCAGGAGACCCAGGAGGACCCCACTGCTGACACAGAGACATAAAAAAGTAATGAACTTGAGTAAGCCAAAATCCTTCTGGGAAAATGTCTTGTGGACAGATGAGACCAAGATAGAGCTTTTTGGTAAAGAACATCATTCTACTATTTACCGAAAATGGAATGAGGCCTACAAAGAAAAGAACACAGAACCTACAGTGAAATATGGTGGAGGTCAATGATGTTTTGGGGTTGTTTTGCTGCCTCTGGCACTGGGAGCCTTGAATGTGTACAAGGCATCATGAAATCTGAGGATTACCAACAGATTTTGGGTCACACTGTACAGCCCAGTGTCAGAAAGCTGGGTTTGTGTCTGAGATCTTGGGTCTTCCAGCAGGACAATGACCCCAAACATACGTCAAAAAGCCCCCAGAAATGGATGACAACAAAGCACTGGAGAGTTCTGAAGTGGCAGCAATGAGTCCAGATCTAAATCCCATTGATCACCTGTGGAGAGATCTTATAATTACTGTTGGGAAAAGGCGCCGTCCAATAAGAGACCGGGAGCAGTTTGTAAAGGAAGAGTGGTCCAACATTCCGGCTGAGAGGCGTAAGAAGCTTATTGATGGTTATAAGAAGCGTCTGATTTCAGTTATTTTTTCCAAAGGGTGTGCAACCAAATATTAAGTTAAGGGTGCCAATAATTTTGTCCAGCCCATTTTTGGAGTTTGGTGACATTATGTCCAATTTGCTTTTTTTCCTCCCTTTTTTGGTTTAGTTCCAATACAGACAAAGGGAATAAACATGTTTATAGCAAAACATGTGTTACTGCAATCCTTTTCTGTGAGAGATACTTCATTTTCTTGAAAAATTTAAGGGGTGCCAACATTTATGCCCATGACTGTATTTTATAACCTAATCTGCGGCAAAACTAAAAAAAATTGTGTGGTGAAATAAGGAAAAAACACTCCGTTTTGCAAATTTTTAGGGCTTCAGTTTCTACGCAGTGCACGTTTCGGTAAAAATGACAGCTTATCTTTATTCTGTAGGTCCTGGATACCCAATTTATGTAGATTGTATTTGTTTTACGAACGTAAAAAAAATTATAACTACTTTCACCAAAATTTGTATGTTTAAAATTGTGCGGGGCGGTCGCGGTGCAGCTCGGCGGGGGTGGTCGCGGTGCGGCGGTGGTGGGAGCGGTGGTGGTGATAGGACTCAGGACCCCCGGACAGGCAGGGGGAGAGTAGCGGGTGGCGGCCTATGGCACCGCAAAAGCCACTGCAGTTCATTGATTTAAAGCGCCCGCTTTAAATCAATGATCTGCAGCGGTGTCGCGGGGGATAAATAGCCGATAACTTATACCGGAATATCGGTATAAGTTATCGGCTATCGGCCCTAACCTCCACAGATTATCTGTATCGGCCCTAAAAAAACGATATCAGTCGATCCCTAATTTTTATTATGTTTACATATGTTTTTTTTATGGAATTTGGGAAAAGGGGGTGATTCAAACTTTTAATATAGAAGGGGTTAATGGGTGTTTTTTTAGTTACCGTATTTATCGGGGTATACTACTCACCGGTCTAGAACACGCACCCTCATTTTTCCAAGGAAATTTGGGTAAAGTGTTTTTTTTTTTTTTTTTTACCCAAAAATCCTTGTTAAAATGAGGGTGCGTGTATTCCTCCATAAACTGTTTCTGGCCCCGCAGAAGCCGCTGCAGTTCAATGATTTAAAGCGGGCACTTTAAGTAATTGAACTGCAGCGGCTTCTGCGGGGCCAGAGTCCCACCACTGCCAGATCCCCTTCCCGTCCCCGATTTTATAGTTCCCTGTAGTGGGGATCGCGCTCCTTCATGTCCGGCGGCATCATGAGCTGTTAATGTGCGCAGCGCCCTGACGAGTGACGTCGTGTTGAGGATGTCACTCATCATTGCACAGCGACAGTGCAGGACGCTGCCGGAGCATGAAGGAGAAAACCAGGGACGGGGAGAGAATCGGGCAGCAGCGGGACTCTGACCCCACCAAAAGCCGCTGCCGTTCAATGATTTAAAGCTCCTGCTTTAAATCATTGAAGTGCAGCAGCTTCTGCAGGCCCAGAAACAGTTTATCGGCGTATAACACAGACTTTAGGCTAAAAATTTGGGCCTAAAAAAAAAGTGTGTAATATGCCGATAAATACGGTAATATTTTATATATTTTTTTTTTTTTTACACTTTATTGGTTCCTTAGGGGACTTTAAGGAGGAATCATTAGATTCCTCATACAGATCAATGTCATTCCATAGGACCACATTGATCTGTGTGCTCTGCGCTCGATTGATAAAGCCTGGTCCTGCCAGGCTTTATCAATCTGAGCCGCATCAGCCACAGAAGCAAAGGTAAACCCTCCAGCTACCTCAGAATTGATTCGCACACACCACCCCCACCCTGCAATCGGGGGTGGTGTGTTCAAATCAATTCTGAGGTAGCTGGAGGGGGGGCGATCCACTCCACTGGACCACCAGGGACTGGTTAAAGGTCCCTTTAGGCACTGCTGTCAGCTTTGCCGCTGTCTGCTATCTAAAGGGTTAACACCGGCCCTCAGCTACAGGAATTTGCTGGGGGCCGGCCGGTATGGAGCCCGCGCCATACTCAGGACTAGCCGGCTCATCCTTAGACAGAAACCGGTTAAAATACTTTGTACACAGTAAATATTTTCTATTTTTCGTTGTTTATCCACTACAGCAATAACATAACATTGGCTGATGGGCGGTGTACTTGTACTAATGTCGCCTCTGCGGGTTCTGTTTTTTTCAGCTTGTTACTCTTCAGGAAGCAAAATTGCTGCTAAACGAGGACGATTACCTTATCAAATCTGTGTATGACTACTGGGTAAGAAAAAGGAAAAACTGCAGGGGGCCTTCCCTCATCCCCCAAATCAAGCAAGAGAAACGTGATGGGTCAACCAACAACGACCCATATGTTGCATTCCGGCGGAGAACTGAGAAGATGCAAACGCGAAAGGTGAGGCCCTGTGCCCAATAACTTGGTGCCGTTATTTCTGGATTCTCCTTATATGTGCCCACGTTTCCAGCGTAGGATTATGTCACTTTTTTAAAGGGGTATTCCAGGAAAAAACATTTTTTTTTATATCAGCTGACTCCAGAAAGTTAAACAGATTTGTAAATTACTTCTATTAAAAAATCTTAATCCTTTCAATAATTATCAGCTGCTGAAGTTGAGTTGTTTTCTATCTGGCAACAGTGCTCTCTGCTGACATCTCTGCTTGTCTCGGGAACTGTACAGAGTAGAAGCGGTTTGCTATGGGGATTTGCTTCTAAACTGGGCGGTTCCCGAGACACGTGTCATCAGAGAGCACTTAGACAGAAAAGAACAACTCAACTTCAGCAGCTCATAAGTACTGAAAGGATTAAAGGGGTATTCCAGACAAAAACTTTTTTTTATATATCAACTGGCTCCGGAAAGTTAAACAGATTTGTAAATTGCTTCTATTAAAAAAATCTTAATCCTTCCAATAGTTATTAGCTTCTGAAGTTGAGTTGCTGTTTTCTGTCTAACTGCTTTCTGATGACTCACGTCCCGGGAGCTGTGCAGCTCCTATGGGGATATTTTCCCATCATGCACAGCTCCCGGGACGTGACATCATCATTGAGCAGTTAGACAGAAAACTTCAGAAGCTAATAACTATTGGAAGAATTAAGATTTTTTAATAGAAGTAATTTACAAATCTGTTTAACTTTCTGGAGCCAGTTGATATCTAAAAAAAAAATAAAAATAAAAAAAATTTTTTTTCTGGATAACCCCTTTAATCCTTTCGATAATTATCAGCTGCTAAAGTTGAGTTGTTGTTTTCTGTCTGACAACAGTGCTCTCTGCTGACATCTCTGCTTGTCTCAGGAACTGCACAGAGCAGAAGAGGTTTGCTATGGGGATTTGCTTCTAAACTGGACAGTTCCCGAGACACGTGTGATCAGAGAGCACTTAGACAGAAAAGAACAACTCAACTTCGGCAGCTCATAAGTACCGAAAGGATTAAGATTTTTTTAATAGAAATCATTTACAAATCTGTTTAACTTTCTGGAGCCAGTTGATATCTAAAAAAAAAAAAAAGTTTCTTTTTTTTCCTGGATAACCCCTTTAACATAAATTATTTCTACAAATCTCTGCAGAATCGGAAGAACGATGAAGCCTCTTACGAGAAGATGTTGAAGCTCAGGCGGGAGTTTAGCCGAGCCATAACCATTCTGGAAATGATCAAAAGAAGAGAGAAGACGAAGCGGGAACTGTTGCATTTGACGTTGGAAGTGGTTGAGAAAAGGTAACATACATTTATTTTCTGGGCACTCAATCAAGGCAGATCAATGGTTGTCACTTCAGCCGCTGCTAATCTTCATCCGGATCAGGGTTTCCCAACCAGGGTGCCTCCAGCTGTTGCAAAACTACAACTCCCAGCATGCCCGGACAGCCGTTGGCTGTCCGGGCATGCTGGGAGTTGTAGTTTTGCAACAGCTGGAGGCACCCTGGTTGGGAAACTCTGATCTAGACCATTATTTCTTACCTGATCTTTACTCTTTTTCTATGACAGGTATAATTTGGGTGACTTTGGAGGTGAAATATTGAATGAAATTAAAATCCCGAAAGTTGAGAAGGAGGTTCATCCTATTCCAATGTCTCTTCACAATGGCAACCATCACAGGGTTCCTGAAAGCAAATCCAAGGTAGGGCACGAGCTAATGCTACTGCCCCCTGCTATAGCTTTCGGCATCCAATCACTCCTTAATCACACGCTTGTGTTTTTAAAGTTGCGTCACTATTTTGTGTAAACTAAGGAAAGAGGACGGGATGCATTTTTAGAGTAGAATTTAGGTGCAGAATATGCGCCAAAATCTGTATGAAAGGGCATCCGTTACAAAATGTTAATAGCTGGATAACCCCTTTTTAAACTATGATCTAGATCAGTGTTTCCCAACCAGGGTGCCTCCAGCTGTTGCAAAACTTCAACCCCCAGTATGTCCGGGCATGCTGGGAGTTGTAGTTTTGCAACAGCTGGAGGCACCCTGGTTGGGAAACACTGATCTAGACATTGTAGTAATGGTTCTGGTTGCTGTTAATCGTGCAAATTTTTTTTTTATTTCTAGACTATTCATCATCCTTCTGTGAAAGAGGATGTAGAAGTAGTCCGGCTAAAGAAGAAATACCCAAAGAAGCCGAAAGCGGAGCCCATCCTGACCCCTCAGCCACAACCAGCCTCAGAGCCATTGCCAGTTCTTAACAAGAGCGACATCAAGCAGTACGACTTCCACAGCTCCGACGATGACGAATTTCCACAGGTGAGTCCGGTTACATAAGATGCAGGCCAGAAAGAGGGAACAGCGCCTCTAATATCTGTTCTCTCTCCAGGTTCCCTCTCCAGCGTCTGAGCAAGAAGAAGAGAACGACCCCGATGGGCCCTTTGCCTTCAGGAGGAGAACTGGATGCCAGTATTATGCCGTAAGATATTTGCCTTCAATTTAGGGTGAAAAAAAAGCTTATTCTGAAATCTTTGGCATCACTTTGTGCAGAAGGATGACGTCCCGGTCATCATCAATGAGCTACTTTATTGTTTGCAAATGTCCTTCAGAGAATCTATACTTATTGCTGTGTGTGTGTGTGTGTGTGTGTGTATATATATATATATATATATATATATATATATATATATATATATATAAGGGATCGACCGATTATCGGTATGGCCGATATTATCGGCCGATAATCACGATTTTGGGCATTATCGGTATCGGCAATTATCTTGCCGATAAGCCGATAATGCCCCGCCCCCCGCACCGCCCCCGCCACCCCCTCGACCCGCCACACCGCACCTCCGACCCACCGCACCGCGTCGCACCCCCCACCGTGATGCTGGGCGGTATACCGGTATGGATTTTTGCCCATACCGCTATACCGGTCAGGCCCCTCCCCCACCCTCCGAGTGAATAAAAAAATTAAACTTACCCGTAATGGGGGTGGTCCAGGCCATCCTTCCTTCATGTAGTGTCCGGGGGCGTTCCGGGTGGAGGGTGGTCCGGTCCGGGCTGTCCTTCTTCTCGCACGGTCTTCTTCTCCACTCCGGGCAGGCTCCGGCCTAGTACGCTGCATAGACGCCGCTACGCCGTGACGTCAGGTGCGTCGCTGCGCACGGGCGTCACTGCGCAGCGACGTCTATGCAGCGTACTAGGCCGGAGCCTGCCCGGAGTGGAGAAGAGGCCCGCCGGAGAAGAAGGACAGCCCGGACCGGTTCACCCTCCACCCGGAACGCCCCCGGACACTACAGGAACGATGGATGGATGGCCCGGAGCACCCTGGCAGGTAGGGGAGAGAAGCAGGTGGTGGCGGCGGCGGCCTATGGCCCCGCAAAAGCCACTGCAGATCATTGATTTAAAGCGCCCGCTTTAAATCAATGATCTGCAGCGGTGTCGCAGGGGGTTAAATAGCCGATAACTTATACCGGAATATCGGTATAATTTATCGGCTATCGGCCCTAACCTCCACCGATTATCGGTATCGGCCCTAAAAAAACGATATCGGTCGATCCCTAATATATATATATATATATATATATATATATATATATATATATATATATATATATTAGTATTAATATTATTGGTATTTTCAGTAGTATTATTAGTAGAGATGAGCGAACTTACAGTAAATTCGATTCGTCACGAACTTCTTGGCTCGGCGGTTGCTGACTTTAGCCTGCATAAATTAGTTCAGCTTTCCGGTGCTCCGGTGGGCTGGAAAAGGTGGATACAGTCCTAGGAAAGAGTCTCCAGCCACCAAAGCACCTGAAAGCTGAACTAATTTATGCAGGCTAAAGTCAGCAACCGCCGAGCCGAGAAGTTTGTGACGAATCGAATTACTGCAAGTTCGCTCATCTCGATTATTTAATATTATTAGTATTATTATTAGTATTATTATTAATAGTATTATTATTAGTATTATTAGTATTGTTAATAGTATTATTAGTATTATTATTATTACAGTGGTCCCTCAACATACGATGGTAATTCGTTCCAAATGAACCATCGTTTTATTGAAACCATCGTATGTTGAGGGATCCGTGCAATGTAAAGTATAGGACAGTGGTCTACAACCTGCGGACCTCCAGATGTTACAAAACTACAACACCCAGCATGCCCGGACAGCCAACGGCTGTCCGGGCATGCTGGGAGTTGTAGTTTTGCAACATCTGGAGGTCCGCAGGTTGAAGACCACTGGTATTGGAAGTTATACTCGCGTGTCCCCGCCGCTCCGGACCGTCACCGCTGCCCTGGATGTCTCCTTCCATCACTGTCGCCGCGTCCCTGGGGTGTCCCCGAGGCTCTGGACGTCTCTGCTTCCCCGGGATCCTCGCTCTCCGTTGCCGCCATCACGTCGCTACGCACGCCGCTCCTATTGGATGACTGGACTGCATGCGCGCGACGTGATGACGACGGAGAGCGCCGGCGATGGAGGGGGATCGTAAA
The DNA here is from genome assembly GCF_029499605.1 of Hyla sarda. NCBI lineage: Eukaryota > Metazoa > Chordata > Amphibia > Anura > Hylidae > Hyla > Hyla sarda. Next base: position 31,700,195 of record NC_079196.1, read on the forward strand.
GAGGACGCTCCGGAGCCCCGAGGACAGGTAGGAGACCATCAGCGGAGCTATCCGGAGCAGTCAGCGCTGCCAGATAGCCGTTTATGCGATGGCCCCGACATACAAAAGCATCGTATGTTGATGCTGCCTGTTGTTGCTGCCATGTTGAAATTATCGTATGTCGGGGGGGGGGGGTCACTGTATATATATTAGTATTATTAATATTATTAGTATTAGTATTATTAGTATTAGTAGTAGTATTAGTATTATTTGTTAGTAGTATTAGTATTATTATTATTAGTAGTAGTATTATTAGTATTAATATTATTATTAGTAGTATTAGTATTATTATTAGTATTAGTATTAATATTAGTATTAGTATTATTATTAGTAGTATTATTAGTAGTAGTAGTATTGGTATTATTATTATTAGTAGTAGTAGTGTTATTAGTAGTATTGGTATTATTAATATTACTAGTATTAGTATTGTTATTATTAACAACAATATTATTTATAATTTTTATTTATTTATTGTTATAGCCACAGTTGGACCAAATGGACGATCCTTCAGACTTGTCGGGATTGGCTAGGCTTCGGTATAAGCATTGCTTAACAACTCTTACAGTCCCAAGACGGTGCGTAGGGTTTGCACGAAGACGACTTGGCCGAGGCGGAAGGTAAATAATTCATTATTGACATCTTTTTTACATTTATTTAAGTGTAGTTAAAGGGGTATTCTCTTGATAACAACTGAATGACACATCCATTAACATTTGCCCATCACTTCATATCTGGGACCCCCACTGATCCTGAGAGATACGGAGAAGCAGTGCTTAGGTACTTCTGTCCCTTCTTAGGTTTCTCAGCATAGCTGTATCTTGGAGCCCCGTTTAGGCAGGTGACCCAGGTTCTGCCTTGTAGTGAATGCAGTGATGAACCAGCCTTATGTCACCTTCGTTGTCAAAATCAGAGGAGTTTTTTTTTTTTTTTTTTTTTAGAGATCAGATCCCAAACAATGATTAAGACTGGTATATCCTTGCAATGGGGTGAGATAACGGATCAGCAGTGTGTTTTATGCCGCAGATCCGCCGGTGACCCGACCCATTTTGTGCCTCCAGCAGTTGCCACCCCCGTTCCCTGGCCTCGCTCCGCCCCTGGCCACCCAGGGGGCTTGTGAGTCAGTGAGTGCCCTCTGACATCACGGTGCAGTGTACTCAGACATAGCGGCTGCTCCACCATGTCTGAGTTGAGGCCATGTGCAGTGTATTCAGACATTGCAGCTGCTCCGCGATGTCAGAGTGCACTCGCCAACTCGCAGGCCCTCTATATAGGCGGATTGCCACTGCGAGCAGACCAGGGGCAGAGCGAGGCAGGGGAACAGGGGTGGCAACAGCTGGAGGCAGAAAATAGGTCAGGTCACCGGCGAATCTGCAGCATAAAATACACTGCGGATCCGTTACGTGTGACCCTACCCTAAATGGGTACTCCGCCCCTAGACATCTTATCCCCTATCCAAAGGATACAGGATAAGATGTCTGATTGCGGGGGTCCTGACACTGGGAAGTCCCACGATCTCTCCTGCAGCACCCCTATCATCTGGTGCACAGAGTGAGCTTCGCTCCGTGCCTGATGACTGGCAATGCTGGGGCCGGAGGATCATGATGTCACAGCCCCGCCTCCTCATGTCACGCCCCCTCACATAGACTTACATTAAGGGGGCAGAGCGTGACGTCACGAGGGGGTGGGGCTGTGACTTCACAATCCTCCGGCTTCTGCATCGCCAGTCACATCGCTCTGTGCACCAGATGATAGGGGTGCTGCAGGAGAGATCGCGGGGGTTCCCAGTGTCAGGACCCCCACGATCAGACATCTTATCCCCTATCCTTTGGTTAGGGGATAAGATGTCTAGGGGTGGAATACCCCTTTAAATACTTGAATATTAAAAGTCCAGCCTTTGTGGCTTTAAGTAAAGTATCTTATAACCTACTTTGGAAAGATGTAAAAATGTACTGAGTAAAGTTGTCTTGCTCCTTGCGTTTTAGGGTTATAATGGACCGGGCATCAACGCAGCATGACTCCACCCTAAAGCAGCTTGACCCCGAAATGTTGTCTACTTTTTCAAGCTCTTCCCAAGTTGCACATTCCCCTCCCGACATCTCATGGACCAATGCTTCCGATAACCATTGTGAAAACAGACTGTCCCTATCCGAAATCTTAAGCAATATTAAGTTGTGTCGACTGCAGTGTTTCCAGCCAAGGCGAATACATTTTCAAGACAGTGATAGCGAAGAATGTACCTCGAGGCTTGTAGGACATACCCTGAGCATTAAGCGAGCGTTACAGAACACCAGCAAAAACGGGCTGACAGGTACAATGGTCTTTTCTATTTACTGATGGATGATGCTGGTACCTGGTAATGCTGTAAGGGGTTCCTGTTGTCACTATTAAGACACATATAAGAGATGGTCAGGTTTAGTCTTTTTTAACTTTTTTGTCTTTTATTCCATTAGTGCAGTATGAATGCAAATGTCTTCATTGGTTGTAAAGGTTGTTATATGTTTCACTTGCACTCTAGCAGAATGGGCATTGACTGTTCAATGGGACTACTTTTTTTTTTTTTTTCCCCCTGAGGTTTATTTCTGCATGAAATAAACGCTGGGGGGAAAAAAAGTCCCATTAATGGGGTATTCCGGTGGAAATTATTATTTATTTATTTATGTATTTATTTATTTTATTTTTTTTAAGTCAGCTGGTGCCAGAAAGTTAAACAGAAATTAATTCTATAAAAAAAATCTTAATCCTTCCAGTACTTATTAGCGGCTGTATACTACGGAGGAAATTCTTTTCTTTTTGGATTTCCTTTCGGTCTGACCACAGTGCTCTCTGCTGACTCCCTCTGTCCATTTTAGGAACTGTCCAGAGCAACATATGTTTTCTATGGGGATTTTCTCCTGCTCTGGACAGTTCCTGACATGGACAGAGGTGTCAGCAGGGAGCACTGTGGTCGTGACAGAAAAGAAATCCAAAAAGAAAAGGAATTTCTTCTGTAGTATACGGCCGCTAATAAGTACTGGAAGGATTAAGATTTATTTTTAGTAGAAGTAATTTACAAATCTGTTTTTAACTTTCTGGTATCAGTTGATTTAAAAAATAATAATAATAATAATAATAAGTTTTCCACCGGAGTACCTCTTTAAACAATTGGGGGTTTGCTGCGGAATTCCACTCAAAGAATTTACATGTTCATTCTTTCAAAGGAATTGGGCAGTGTTTCCCAACCAGAGCAAGCATTAGTGCGGGGTTTGCCAACCAGGGCGCCTCCAGCTGTTGCAAAACTACAACTCCCAGAGCAAGCATTAGTGCAGGGTTTGCCAACCAGGGTGCCTCCTGCTGTTGCAAAACTACAGCTCCCAGCATGCCCGGACAGCCTTCGGCTGTCCAGGCATGCTGGGAGTTGTAGTTTTGCACCATCTGGAGGCACCCTGGTTGGGAAATACTGCAATAGGGATTCCGGAATTTCCAAGGGGGAAACTCCAAAGTGTGAACTGTGCAGTGGAATCTTATTGATATGAATGTTAGGCTGCTGGAAGTGGAATTTCTGTACTGTGAATGGGGCTCTAAGATGGATCAGGTGTTTGTGTGTGTGAGGGCTGGGTTCACATCACGTTTTCTCCCATACGGGAGCGCATACGGCAGGGGGAGCTAAAACCTCGCGCTCCCGTATTCCTTTCTGTGCGCTCCCGTATGTAATTCATTTCAATGAGCCGGTCGGAGTGAAATGTTCGGTTTTAGGTCCGGTTGTAAAAGCGCATACAGCGCAAAAATAAGCCGACCGAACGCTTCACACCGGCCGGCTCATTGAAATAAATTACATACGGGAGCGCAAGGTTTTAGCTCCCTCCTGCTGTATGCGCTCCCGTTAGTGCTGGGCGGTATACTGGTATGAACCGGATACCGTTTTTTTTTTTCCCCCCACTGTATGGATTTTTGCCCATACCGCTATACTGGTCGGGCCCCTCCCCCACCCTCCGAGTCAATAAAAAAAAAATTAACTTGCCCGCAATGGGGGTGGTCCGGGCCATCCAGCCTTCCTGTAGTGTCCGGCGGCATTCCGGGTGGAGGGTGAACCGGTCCGGGCTGTCCTTCTTCTCCGGGGGTCCTCTTCTCCACTCCGGGCAGGCTCCGGCCTAGTACGCTGCATAGACGCCGCTACACCGTGACGTCAGGTGCGTCGCTGCGCACGGACGTCACTGCGCAGCGGTGTCTATGCAGCGTTACTAGGCCGGAGCCTGCCCGGAGGGGAGAAGAGGACCCCCGGAGAAGAAGGACAGCCCGGACCGATTCACCCTCCACCCGGAATGCCGCCGGACATTACAGGAAGGATGGATGGCCCGGACCACCCTCCCCGGGCGGTCCCTGCAGCAACTGGGAACGTGAGTCAGGGTTCTGAGATGGACAGGGGTCTGTATAATATACTATACCTACAGGAGGCCCTCCAGCTATTGAGGCCATCCAGCTGTTGCAAATCTACAACTCCCAGCATGCCCGGACAGCCAACGGCTGTCCGGGCATGCTGGGAGTAGTAGTTTTGCAACAGCTTGAGGCACCCCTAGTGGGGAAACACTGACCTATACTATACACTACTATATAGTCCAACATGCTGGGAGTTGTAGTTTTACAACAGCTGTAGGGTTGTTTGTTACATCTATTTAAAAGGGTACTCCACTGCCCCAGTGTTCAGATCATTTAGTTCCAAAGGCCCATTTAGTTCCGCTTCGCCACCTCAATGTTAAAAAAAACAAAATACCGTGAAATACTGTGATACTTTAGAAAAATACCATGATACACATTTTTTGTCATATCGCCCAGCACTAGCTCCCGTATGGGAGAAAACGTGATGTGAACCAGCCCTCACCTGGATACCTGTTAGAGAACGCAGCATGCACATTCACTGATAACCCAGAGAAAGTCGTGACTTTGTCTTATACACAGGTTTCCTCTTCACATGGGGTAATATACTTTGTTTTGCAGTCACAGGGGGCATCACAGAGGAACAGTTCCAGACGCATCAGCAGCAGTTAGTACAGATGCAAAAACAGCAGCTGGCGCAGCTCCAACAGAAGCAGCAATCCCAGCTGTCTGCACAGCAGATAAACCTAAATGCACAGGTACCACATCTACTCGGTTTACTGGATATACACTGTGTGTGAGGGATACACCAGAAAGAAATGTCCCGCGCGGTATATGGAGTAAAATCAGGAACGCCTTGTGGGATCAAATGGATACAACGGATAAAGTAATCATGCCATGATTAAAGGGGTATTCCAGAAAAAAAAATATTATACATTTTTTTTATATCAACTGGATCCAGAAAGTTAAACAGATTTGTAAATTACTTCTATTAAAAAATCTTAAGCCTTCCAAAAATTATCAGCTGCTGAAGTTGAGTTGTTCTTTTCTGTCTGGCAACAGTGCTCTCTGCTGACATCTCTGCTTGTCTCGGGAACCGCACAGAGTAGAAGAGGTTTGCTATGGGGATTTGCTTCTACTCTGGACAGTTCCCGAGACAGGTGTCATCAGAGAGCACTTAGACAGAAAAGAACAACTCAAATTCATCAGCTCATAAGTACTGAAAGGATTAAGATTTTTTAATTGAAGTAATTTACAAATCTGTTGAACTTTCTGGAGAAAGTTGAGATAAATATATATATATATATATATATATTTCATCTAATAATTTTTTTCCCCTGTATAACCCCTTTTAAGGATCCAACCTGATCCGCAACACGGCATTTGCTCCTGATTGTATCCATTTGATCCGACAATAAAGAGTTCCTGATTTTACTCCATATACCGCGCTGGACATTTTTCTGGCGTATCCTTGCTACTTGGTCTGGGAGCGCTTCCGGTCAGTACGAGGGCAGGTGATTGGAGTCAGCAGTGGGGAGCTGTCAGCTATCTTCTTTACTGTATGTGAAGGGGTTAAAAGAAAAGGGATAACATGCTGGGTGTCAGCTCACACAATGCAGTTTGTTTGTCTTTGTTTTCATTATAGAATTTTCTACTTCCCTCATGTACGGCGTTTTAACACCTCTGCCTACAGCCAGGAATACTACTACTCCCATCATGGAATAGACTGATTTCCATGATGGGAGTAGTAATTCCCTGGCTGCGGGAGTCTGCCGGTGGCTAAGGAGGCTACATTAGTGTTTGTACTACTACCCCCATCATGGGGCAGACTCTGTTTCATGATGGGGGTTGTAGTACAAACACTAATGTAGCCTCCCCAGCTGTCTGCAGACTCCTGCAGCCGGGGAATTACTACTCTCATCGTGGAAACAAGTCTGTTCCATGATGGGAGTAGTAGTCCACCCTCAGCACTGCAGGAGTCGGCTGATGTCACCTCTTCTGAGCTCAGAAGTAATAACGGATATTATAAACCAGGTGCAAAGAGACGACATAAAGTCTCATCCGTCAGCCATAGACTTCAATGTAAAAAATAATGGCCGTTAATTTACCCGTTTCTTGTGACGGAAGAAAAATGTTTGCGTTCATGACGGGCTAGAACGGGTCATAACAGATAATAAAAAACCATAGCCTTGAATGGGATTGTGTAATGGACGTTTAACATCCGTTATTAAGGCTTTTCTAATGGATGTTTATAACGGATCTTTTAACGGATTAATTTTATAGTGTGAAAGGGGCCATAATGGATGATTATGTTGAATTATTATGGACGCCAAACCTTACACAACCATATCTTAGTGATACGTAGACCTCTTGTGTACCTAGATTCCCGCAGAAGGGGAGTAGAGCTTGAGGCCCCACAATTCGTGTTTCTTCATAGTCCCCCTTTTTTGGTTTGCCAATATTTCCCTATGAATAAGTGTGCTGACCAGTTTTAACCCTTTCAGGACTGAGCATTTTTCCGTTTTTGCAATTTCGTTTTTTTACCCCCTCCTTTTTACGTTTTAAAAAATCATAACCCTTTCCATTTTGAACCTACAGGCCCATATGGTGGCTTGTTTTTTTACAGTCTCTAAGGACGCTCCCTTCCTTGGCATCCTAGTCCATCTCCATGTTCTCAGTTCCAGGCCTCGGTTGCCTTTTTAGCCCAGGGTTTCGTCCGCGAGTCTTACGGCCGGCTGTGGTTCAGTGTCCGGACTGACCCCTTCCCCTGATGTTCTTCCCACCCTAGCGGACTGCTTTGGGACGTCCCATGGTCTGTGTGTCCCCCAATGAAGAGAGACAGAGAAAAGGAGATTTTTTTTTTGTATTCGCCGTTAAATCTCTTTCTCGTAGCCTTCATTGGGGGACACAGCACCCACCCATGTGTTTATTCTTGCCCGGATAGCCTTTTCCGGTCCTTGGGTATTTCTCGGCTCCCATTCATTTTTGTTTGGCACATCACAACAGATTCGTCCAGGTTTGTTGTTGGTCCTTACAAGGTATCATAAGGCATTGTTATTGGACGTAGCTGTGAGCAATGAATTATCCCAATCTACCGAAGACTGGGTTCACACTACGGTTTGTAATTACGGTTCCCGTATACGGCTGGGAGGAGGGGTGGGTGGGGCTTAATCGCGGTGCCCGCACTCAGCCGTATTTAATGTATGTCTATGAGCCGACCGGAGTGAACCGCAGCCTCCGGTTGGCTGCTTTTTCGACCGTATGTGGTTTCCCGACCGCAAGCAAGAACGTGGTCGACCAAAACGCCACGTACAGATGTTACTGTACTGAAATTCCTGAGACTCTGGGGACATTCATAGTGCTACTGGTAATGGTTCCATGGCCGAAGGGGGGATCATGTTACAAGTGAAATGTTAAAGGGGTACTCCGGTGGAAAACTTTTTTTTTTTTTTTTAATCAGCACGTGCCAGAAATATAAACAGATTTGTAAATTACTTCTATTAAAAAAAATCTTAATCCTTCCAGTACTTATTAGCTGTTGAATACTACAGAGGAAATTCTTTTCTTTTTGGAACACAGAGCTCTCTGCTGACATCAGAGCACAGTGCTCTCTGCTGACATCTCTGTCCATTTTAAGAAATGTCCAGAGTAGGAGAAAATCCCCATAGCAAACATATGCTGCTCTGGACAGTTCCTAAAATGGACAGAGATGTCAGCAGAGAGCACTGTCCACGTGATGTCAGCAGAGAGCTCTGTGTTCCAAAAAGAAAAGAATTTCCTCTGTAGTATTCAGCAGCTAATAAGTACTGGAAGGATTAAGATTTTTTAATAGAAGTAATTTTCAAGTCTATTTAACTTTCTGGCACCAGTTGATTAAAAAGAAAAAAAAAAAGTTTTCCACCCTTTAAGGATGAGTGTCCTGTTAAAGGGAATGTGTCACCAAATTGTGTAAAAAAATTTTTGTAGAGGTTTAATACATTTTTCACATTTTTTAAATATTTTTGCAAATATTTGTAATTTTTTTTATTTATGACAAAATATGAAAAATTAAAAAATAACTTGTCATACTTCCCACTCTTGACCAGCAGAGGGAGCTAACATGAGGGATTGGATGAATAGAAAGGAATTGCTGTAAAATGTGGCCTTGCTTTCCTGCAACTCCCTCTCACTCCCGTCTCCAAGACTTCACTCGTGCTGCACCGGTTCTCTGGAATGCTATCCCTCAATCCCTCAGACTCAACAACAACATCCATAGTTTCAAACGTGGCCTAAAAACACATCTCTTCAGACAGGCCTATAACAGTCTCTAATTGGCCTCAACGCATCCCCAACGCATCCCCAACGCATCCCCAACGCATCCCCAACGCATCCCCAACGCATCCCCCACATATCCCCAACAGTAATTTGTACTCACGTTTTGATACAGTTTAGTCAGGTTTTGATTAATCCGTTTTGTTTTTTCCCCTCAAAAACCTGATTCGGGAACTGTACTGGACGGCTCAAATAAAATAGGGTCTCATTAGCACCACCTACAGGTCATCAGGAGTACTGGGTTTAGAAAGAACAAGGATGAGTTCAATGAAGAATAGAGAATCCTCTTTCTCAACACTGATTTTTTTTAAAAATTAATTTATTTTTATTTTTTAGGGCACTAGAAATGCTGACTTTAAGTCCAAGACGCTGGACTCGGCTAGCGCCCAGTTCGCTGCATCTGCTGTGATCAATTCACCGACACCGGGACGCAGTGAAGTGAACAAGGATCAAAGTTCCGGCCACAACAACTTGAACGGCGTCGTACAACCTCCAGGAGGTTAGTGTGGGCCTGGTTGACTGCAAATAGTGGTCAGCCTTTCCATCTAGAAGCCATCACCTGCTGTTCAATTACATATTTATTGTGTTTTAATGTGTTTTCAAGCATATTGTTTGCCTATTGCAAAATAGAATTATTTTTTTAAATAGGGTTATTGCCATTTGTGCAGTTTTGAGCCTTTTTTATTATATTTTTTTCATTTTTTTTTTTTTTCATTTTTTTTTCTTTCCTGTTTTTTGAATCTGCGACTAAATGTAAACTGAGCCTCAATCCTTATAGGACTCTTCACATACATGCAAAGCACAATATTGTAGAAACAACTGGCACTACTCAAATAAAGTCCTCTCTGCAGAGACCGATATACACTTGTGGGTAGCTGTTAAATGCACAATTGGAGGGGCCGACCTACACATTCCAGTAATGATTCAATGCTTCTAGTAGAAACGAAAAGGTCGCACTCACCAGTCTTCTAAATGTGCTTTATTCCAATCAGAACGGGGGGGGGGGGGGGGGTACATGTTAGCAGGTGGAGTGAAGGATTGAGCGCATCATCTGGCTCATAGCAGTCTTTAGTACAGTGTTTCCCAAGCAGGGTGCCTCCAGCTGTTGCAAAACTACAACTCCCAGCATGCCCGGACAGCCGTTGGCTGTCCGAGCATGCTGGGAGTTGTAGTTTTGCAACAGCTGGAGGCACCCATGTGCTGCGTTTGCTCAGCAAATACATACTAAAGCAGTGTATCCTAACCAGGGTGCCTCCAGCTGTTGCAAAACTACAGCTCCCAGCATGTCCGGACAGCCAAAAACTGTCCGGGCATGCTGGGAGATGTAGTTTTGCAACAGCTGGAGGCACCCTGCTTGGGAAATACTGCTTTAGTATGTATTTGCTGAGCAAAGGCAGCACAATTCAGGTGGTGACATGGCAATCTTTGCTGGGGCAACCTGTATAGAGATGAGCGAACTTACAGTAAATTTGATTTGTCACGAACTTCTCGGCTCGGCAGTTGATGACTTTTCCTGCGTAAATTAGTTCAACTTTCAGGTGTTCCAGTGGGCTGGAAAAGGTGGATACATTCCTAGGAAAGAGTCTCCTAGGACTGTATCCACCTTTTACAACCCACGGGAGCACCTGAAAGCTGAACTAATTCATGCAGGATAAATCATCAACTGCCGAGCCGAGAAGTTCGTGACAAATCTAATTTACTGTAAGTTCGCTCATCTCTAAACCTGTACCAAAGTCACAATTTAGCCCTAGTTGAATGGGCACCCTCATTAAAACAAATTTTTGCTTTTGCACTCCTTATGGTAAATAAAAAATCTTTCTAATGTACTTTGTTTAAAAAAAAAAAATGACTTTTTCTATGTTTTTATTTGTGTTTAAAAAAAGCTGCCACTAGGTGTCTCCCTACTTGTCCAGAGCACATTGCCCCCCATCTCTTGCACAGACGTTAGACTCCTGCTGGCCTGGCAGAAGTCCAAAATCAGGAAATGCAGCCTGGAGTGCTGAGGTGGGGGGGTGGGGTGCAACCTTAGCCAATCATAGCTCATCTCACACTGAACCGCTCTGGGCTGTGTGTAGCAGAGTGAGGGAGGAAGTTCTCCCCTGTATGGCTTCAGATGATGTCACGCCTGCTGGGGAACGCCCCTTCCCAGTCTGTGAATCTGAGACTGAGCAGAAAATACAGAGCAATATCAAGGTAGAAAACTAACAATTAATAAAAATAAAGACCGGGGTGGTTTATCGTGATGGGGGCAGTGAACTGGGAGGATTATAACATTTAAAGGGGTTATCCAGGAAAAAAAACTTTTTTTTAAATATCAACTGGCTCCAGAAAGTTAAACAGATTTGTAAATTATTTCTATAAAAAAATCTTAATCCTTTCAGTACTTATGAGCTGCTGAAGTTGAGTTGTTCTTTTCTGTCTAAGTGCTCTCTGATGACACCTGTCTCGGGAACCGCCCAGTTTAGAAGCAAAGCCCCATAGCAAACCTCTTCTAAACTGGGCGGTTCCTGAGACACGTGTCATCAGAGAGGACTTAGACAGAAAAGAACAACTCAACTTCAGAAGCTCATAAGTACTGAAATGATGAGGATTTTTTTTATAGAAGTAATTTACAAATCTGTTTAACTTTCTGGAGCTAGTTGATATATATAAAAATTAAAAAAAAGTTTTTTCCTGGAGAACCCCTTTGACAAGATCATGGGAGGTATTCTTTGACTTTTTGGAGCTAACCAGATGCCATTCTTTTATTTTCAGCGGCTAACAAAACGTTGTACTCTGCAAACGTGGCTTTATCATCCAGCCCAGGGATCTCTACGGTTCAGCTCGTACGGACAGTTGGACACCCCACCACTAACCACTTAATCCCAACATTGTGCACAAGCAGCCCCCAGACCCTTCCTATGAGTAACTCCTGCCTAACCAACACCGTTCACCTCAACAACCTCAGTGTTGTGTCACCTGTCAATGTGCATATCAATACAAGGACTTCTGCACCATCTCCCACAGCCTTAAAACTCGCCACAGTCGCTGCCAGCATGGATCGAGTGCCAAAGGTTACTCCGAGCAGTGCCATCAGCAGCATAGCCAGGTGGGTGTCTTAACCCCTTAAGGACGCAGCCCATTTTGGCCTTAAGGATGCAGAAAATTTTATTTTTACGTTTTCATTTTTTCCTCCTCGCCTTCAAAAAATCATAACTCTTTTATATTTTCATCCACAGACTAGTATGAGGGCTTGTTTTTTGCGTGACCAGTTGTCTGTTCTAATGCCATCACTCACTTTACCATAAAATGCATGGCGCAACCAAAAAAATACTATTTGTGTGGGGAAATTAAAAAGAAAACCGCAATTTTGCTAATTTTGGAAGGTTTTGTTTTCATGCCGTATAATTTATGGTAAAAATGACATGTGTTCTTTATTCTTTGGGTCAATACGATTAAAATGCTACTCATGGTAACATACTTTTTTATTACTGTTGCGCTTAAAAAAAAAATCGCATACACTTTTTAACCAAATTAGTACGTTTAAGATCCCCCTATTTTGAAGACCTATAACTTTTTCATTTTTCCGTATAAGCGGCGGTATGAGGGCTCATTTTTTGCGCCGTGATCTGTACTTTTTATTGATACCATATTTGCTTATATAAAACTTTGCTGCTTTTTTATAACATTTTATTCCAAAAAAAATGTATAAAAAATTTATTAATTTTGAACTTTTTTTTTTACGTTCACGCCGTTCACCGTACGGTATCATTAACATTTTATTTTAATAGTTGAGATATTTACACATGCGGCGATACCAAATATGTATATAAAATATTTTTTTAACACTTTTTGGGGGTGAAATAGGGAAAATGGGGCAATTTACGTTTTTATTGGGGGAGGGGGTTTTCGCATTTTTTTTACTTTAATTTTTTTAATTTTTTTACTTTTATTTTTACACTTTAATAGTCCCTATATGGGACTATTTATAGCAATCACTCGATTGCTAATACTGTTCAGTGCTATGTATAGGACACAGCACTGATCAGCATTATCGGTCATCTTCTGCTCTGGTCTGCGGGAAGGCAAATCAGAGCAGAAGATCCATGGAAGGCAGCAGAGACAGGTGAGGGGACCTCCGGCTGCCGTGCTGGATGATCGGATCGCTGCCGGCGATCCCTGGCTGCGATCAACAGCCGGGACCTGCCGCGCATGATCCGGGCATCGCTCCGATGCCCGCGGTTATGCTTAGGACGTAAATGTACGTCCTGGTGCGTTAAGTATTACCTCACCAGGACTTACATTTACGTCCTTTGTCGTTAAAGGGGTACTCCACTGGAAACCTCTTTTTATTTATATTTTTTTTATTTATTTTTTTATAAATCAACTAGTGCCAGAAAGTTAAACAGATTTGTAAATGACTTCTATTAAAAAAAAATATTTATCCTTCCAGTACTTATCAGCTGCTGTTATGATCCACAGGAAGTTCTTTTCTTTTTTTATTTTATTTCCTTTTCTGTCTGACCACAGTGCTCTCTGCTGACAGCTCAGTACATTTTAGGAACTGTCTGAAACAGGAGAGATTTTCTATGGGGATTGGCTCCTACTCTGGACAGTTCCTAAAATGGACAGAGGTGTCAGCAGAGAGCACTGTGGTCAGACAGAAAAGATTATTAAAAAAGAAAATAACTTCCTGTGGATCATAACAACAGCTGATAAGTACTGGAAGGATTAAGATTTTTTAATAGAAGTAATTTACAAATCAGTTTAACTTTCTGGCACCAGTTGATTTATTTATTGTGGATTAGTTTTGGTTAATGAAAGTGAACCCGTAATTGAATTTTGTAGTTGTTCAATGGTTTATTTTCCTTTTTTCTTTTTCTTTTTTTTCTTTTGTATAAGAATTGGGTTTTCAACAATCTGTCAATGTATTTAATTATTAAAGTGGTACCACGCTGCTCAGCGTTTGGAACAAACTGTTCCGAACGCTGGAGCCAGAGCCGGGAGCTCGTGATGTCATAGCCCCACCCCCTCACGATGTCACGCCCCCTCCCATAGACTTGCATTGAGGGAGCAGGGCTATGAAGTCTCGAGCTTCCCGGCTCCAGTGTTTGGAACAGGTCAAACAAGTGTACGTTCACACTACGGAATTCTGTGAGCGGAATTACGCTCAGTGACCATTAACATTAGTGTGAATGGGTCTTCCTCGAGACCCGCTGACACTGAGGAATTTCAGCGGCGGACAATTCCGCCACTGAAATTGGTCCTCGCAAAGAAAGAACGTGTTAATTCTTTGTGTGGAAGTCCGTGAGCACTGCATAGCCCTCAATGGTGACTGCGCAGCCGCCAGATGGAATCTCCGCTTGCGGAATTCTGATAGTGGACCCTAAATCTGCAACTGCACTGTGCAAACTGCAGAATACTGCCCAAAACTGCATTGCCATATGGAATGTGCCCGAGATGTTACTGTAGTCGGCAGTGATGCATACAGTACTGTGTGCATTGCTGCTCACTGTAAACGTGCTGTGTCTGGTGCGTGAGCTCCCAGCCTTACAATCTCCTGTACACCTAGCAATGGTAACACATACAGTACTGTGTGCATCGTGGCTCACTACAGTACAGTCACCTGGCATGGTGCAAGAGTACCCGACCCAGCCAATGTAAAGCGTGTGGTGAAGCATACAGTACCGTGTATACAATGTCACACACATACCGTACGAAATGAGACATGGCTTATTACACTATGCTCGCAGGGCTTGGTGCCATATTGCCTGGCATAAGTAAAGTGAGCAGTGATGCATACTGTGCTGTGTACATTGCTGCTCAGTACAAGAGCAGGGAGTCTGTGGAGAAACAGGAGATTCTGTACACAACAAAATCTGTTCAATTTGGTTTGGATTCACTCCTGTAGACTATTCACTGCAGGAAAACCTCTATAGAAAATTACCGCCATGTTTGGCCATAACCTCAGAGAGTTTGTGTCCCTTAGGAGGATGAACGTAAATTGACATAAATCACATCTGAAATGTATGCAAACTCGCAGATGGCAAGGATTTCCATCCAAAACCATATAGAAGACCAAAGAGGCCTCTACTTCTTGAAACGGTCTTGCTTAAAGGGGTATTCCAGGAAAAAAAAAAAAATAATATATATATATATATATATATATAATTATTTTTTTCTTTATATAGTTCAACTCGCTCCAGAAAGTTAAACAGATTTGTAAATGACTTCTATTAAAAAAACAAAAAACTTAATCCTACCAGTACTTATCAGCTGCTGAAGTTGAGTTATTTTCTTTTCTGCCCACAGTGCTCTCTGCTGACACCTCTGTCCATGTCAGGAACTGTCCAGAGTAGGAGCAAATCCCCATAGAAAACCTATCCCCATTAAAAAAAAATCTTAATCCTTCCAATAATTATCAGCTGCTGAAGTTGAGTTGTTCTTTTCTGTCTGGCAACAGTGCTCTCTGCTGACATCTCTGCTTGTCTCGGGAACTGCACAGAGTAGAAGAGGTTTGCTATGGGGATTTGCTTCTACTCTGGACAGTTCCCGAGACAGGTGTCACCAGAGAGCACTTAGACAGAAAAGAACAACTCAACTTCAGCAGCTCATAAGTACTGAAAGGATTCATATTTTTTAATAGAAGTAATTTGCAAATCTATAACTTTCCGGAGCCAGTTGATCTATAAAAAAAAAAAAAAAAAATTTTTTCCTGGATAACCCAGTTCCTCCAGCTGTTGCACAACTACAACTTCCAGCGTTGGCTGTCCAGGCATGTTGGGAGTTGTAGTTTTGCAACAGTTTGAAGGCCACTGTGCTAAGCAATGAGAGGGAAGCTTTGATGTACCTTTCAGGGACAGTGTGGATGCTCTGGAGCAGGCAGACAAGCCTTTGGCTGCCCGGGCATGCTGGGAGTAGTAGTTTTGCAACAGCTGGAGGCACACTGGTTTGGGAAACACTGCCCTAGATCTTTAAAAACTGACAGATTTCTTTTTTCTTTTCCTTTGCAGAGAGAACCATGAACCCGAAAGGTTGGGCTTGAATGGAATCGCAGACACAACAGTAGCAATGGAGGTGACATAACTTCAGACCATGGACTCGACCTGATGGTTTTTCAGGCTTTTTTTTTTCCTTTTTTTTTTTTTTCCTTTCACCGAAAATGCAACCTGCAATGCTCTTTGGACCAGAGCGTGCATACCATGGACCTAAACGGACTTATAAGGTGTATGGGATGTTCTCCCAATATACTATTACGTGTACATTTTGTAAAATTGGAGAAAAAAAAATCACTACCTTGTAAAATAGTTTATTTGTATCATTCATATTATTTCTGTTACTTGAATAGTACATATTCATCATCATGCTTTTGCACTTGAATTTGCAACTGAATGGATATAAAAACAAAAAAAAACAAAAAACAAATCTTTAATGGGATCATGAGCATGAACCGGGGTCCTGCATCACTTGTTTTAACTATTTATTTTGCCATGTTTACATTTTGTATCTTGTACAAATAAATCCAACTTTGTGTCTAAAAAAGAAAAAAAAACCACAAAAAAAACTAAATTTAAAGTGCCCCCCATTTTGCTGGCTGGACCCATTCCCCAGCCCGGATGGTGCCCCCCTCCCCAAAAGAAAAGCCCAGTGGCAATAGGAGGCACCTTCACACGTTTCGGCTCCGATGACCAATTGGCTGCCTCCCCTATGGCTAAGCGATGGGTCCACTTTAAAGATTCATAGGTAGGAAATTTAAAATTCTTGCAATTTTTTATTTTTTTTTTCTAAAGGAAATTGTAAAGTTTTCACTTAGTTCATTTTGGTTCACAATTTGAACATTTTTTTTTTTTCTTTGTAATTGCGGCACTTCACTGTCAGACATGAAATTCAAGGCAAAATAGTATTTTCTATGAATTGCGCAGCGGAGGGATGGACCATACGGTGAAATACAATTCATGTAGAGACTCACTTTTTTCCCATATATTTTGAATGTATATTTCTATTTATAATTCCAGTTTATAAGAGCGATCTACAAAAAGTCTATGAAAGTAGAAAAGACCATGCGTTTGGCACCTGAGCTGGGCAGCCAATTTTTATTTAAATAAAATAAAAAAAATTTAATTTTTTTTAAAATCTGAAATTTGAATATATTATTCAGTTTTAAAGGGGTATTCCATAAAAAAAAAAAATTCATATCAACTGGCTACAGAAAGGTAAACAGATTTGTAAATTACTTCTATTAAAAAATGTTAATCCTACCAGTACTTATCAGCTACTGAAGTTGAGTTTTTTTTTTATTTTTTTCGTATTTATTTTATTTTTTTTTTCTGGTCTGACCACAGTGCTCTCTGCTGACACCTCTGTCTGTCTCAGGAACTGTCCAGAGCAGGATAGGTTTGCTATGGGGATTTGCTCCTACTCTGGACAGTTCCTGACATGGACATAGGTGTCAGCAGAGAGTACTGTGGTCAGACAGAAAATAACTAAACGTCAGCAGCTGATAAGTACTGGAAGGATTAAGATTTTTTTTGTTTTTTTAATCTGTTTACCTTTCTGGAGCCAGTTGATATGAAAAAAAATTTTTTTCACTGGAGTACCCCTTTAACACCTAGTCTAAAATATTTTTGACTATTGCATAAAAGGGGTACTCCGGTGAAAAACTTTTTTTTTTTTTTTTTTTTAAATCAACTCGTGCCAGAAAGTTAAACAGATTTTTAAATTACTTCTATTAAAAAATCTTAATCCTTCCACTACTTATCAGCTGCTGAATACTACAGCGGAAATTCTTTTCTTTTTGAAACACAGAGCTCTCTGCTGACATCACGAGCACAGTGCTCTCTGCTGACATCTCTGTCCATTTTAGGAACTGTCCAGAGCAGCATATGTTTGCTATAGGGATTTCCTTTTACTCTGGACAGTTCCTAAAATGGACAGAGATGTCAGCAGAGAGCTCTGTGTTTCAAACGGAAAATTATTTCCACTGTAGTATTCAGCAGCTAAGTAGTACAGGAAGGATTAAGATTTTTTAATAGAAGTAATTTACAAATCTGTTTAACTTTCTAGCACCAGTTGATTTAAAAAAATACAAAAAAAAGTTTTTCACCGGAGTACCCCTTTAAACCAGTGTACCCCAACCAGTGGTTGGAAAATTATAACTCCCATCATTCCCTGAGGGTAGTTATAGTTTTAAAACAGCTGGAGCCACAGGTTGAGGAAGACTGCATTACATAGAACCGCAATAAGGTTGCCTATTGTGCCATCCTGTGGGGGTTGGGGGACAGGGGGGGGGGGGTCATTGGGGGTTCATGGCAGCAGGTTCCCTGTATTAACAAGGCAAGTAACGGGTCTGAAATTGTCTGATTTAAATTTGCGCAAACTTACAGTAAATTGGCTCGTAGCGAACCACGCAGCTCGGCTGTTGATTACTTTAGTCTGCGTAAATTAGTTCAGCTTTCCAAGGGCTCTGGTTGCCTGGAAAAGTCCGGGATGACAGTCTTAGGTCTCCTAGGTCTGTATCCACCTTTTCCAGGCAATCAGAACCCTTGGAAAGCTGAACTAATTTACGCAGACTAAAGTAATCAACAGCCGAGCTGCGAGGTTCTCTACGAGCCAATTTACTGTAAATTCGCCCAACTCTGGTCTGATTCCTAACTGTTGGATTGTTGGACACTTTGCTAATGTTTAGTGATGATTATCGTTTGTTTTTTCTTTTTTTTTATACATTTTTTATTTTCCTTTTTTGTATTTTTATACCATTTTCCTGTAAATGAGACGTGTAGTGCTCCTCTATCAGAATGTTTGTTCATGCACTAGTTCAGACAGTTTTCCCTGTTACTTGTTCTTGATGAGTGAAAACTGCAGGGAAATAAAAACAAACATGAAAAAAAAAACATGAAGAAAAATCTTTTTATGCCACATACTTCCCGGGGGTCACAATAATAATAAAAAACAAAAATTAAAAAAAAATTACCGTTTGGTGTTCAAAGTTTTTTTTTTTTCTTTTTTTTTTTTTCTTCTTTGTAAATAAAGTATATTCGCTGTATAAAGAGAAGTTCTGAAACTTTTTCCTTAAAGATCTCTGCTTGCTGTCACTGTAGGGCAGTGTTTCCCAACCAGGGTGCCTCCAGCTGTTGCAAAACTACAACTCCCAGCATGCCCGCTCAGCCAAAGGCTTGTCTGCCTGCTCCAGAGCATCCACACTGTCCCTGAAAGGCACATCAAAGCTTCCCTCTCATTGCTTAGCACAGTGGCCTTCAAACGGTTGCAAAACTACAACTCCCAACATGCCCGGACAGCCGTTGGCTGTCCGGGCATGCTGGGAGTTGTAGTTTTGCAACAGCTGGAGCCACGCTGGTTGGGAAACACTGCTGTAGGGATACAATGCGCTGAGTGGAAAACTCCAGGGAAAACATTACATTTTTTTTTTATTTATTTTTTTTTTTAAGATCAACTGGCTCCAGAAAGTTAAACAGATTTGTAAATGACTTCTATTAAAAAAATCTTAATCCTTCCGGTACTTATCAGCTGCTGTATACTATATAGAAAATTCTTTTCTTATTGGATTTCTTTTCGGTCTGACCACAGTGCTCTCTGCTGACACCTCTGTCCATTTCAGTAACTGTCCAAAGCAGGGAAAAAAAAATCCCCATAGCAAACCTCTCCTGCTCTGGACAGTTCCTAAAATGGACAGAGGTGTCAGCAGAGAACACTGTGCTCATGATGTCACCAGAGAGCACTGTGGTCGTAACAGGAAAGAAATCCCCCTCCAAAAAAAACTTCCTCTGTAGTATACAGCAGCTGATAAGTACTGGAAGGATTAATAAATTTTAATAGAAGTAACTTACAAATCTGTTTAACTTTCTGGCACCAGTGGATTAAAAAAAAAAAAAAGAATAATTCCTATGGAGTACCCCTTTGATAAAATTTTCTGCCATACCCTTTTTGGATACAATTTTGAATCGAAAAATATTTAAATTACGATTTCAGGTAATCAGATTTTGTCCGATTTTACTGTCCGTTAATTGGATGGTAAAATCATGACGCGAACGAGGCCTAACAATTTTACTTTTTGGGCTACAATAATGTTGTTTTATAATACAGAGATTTGTGCAATAGTGGTAACATAGCGCCATTTTTGAACACTATTTTGCCAAAATCACACATGACTTGTGGCCTAAACAGGCAGAGTTATCAGCCAGCAGAGCAAAGTCGATCATTGGCTAATCATGACTAGTCAACCACACACCTATCTGTTTAAAGGGGTACTCCGCTGCTCAGCGTTTGGAACAAACAGCCGTCACGCCCCCTCCCGTAGACTTGCATTGAGGGGGCGGGGCGTGATGGCATGAGGGGGGCGAGGCCATGATGTCACGAGCTCCAGCGTTCGGAACAGTTTGTTCCAAACGCTGAGCAGCGGAGTACCCCTTTTAATATTGAACAAGCCGCCGATAAGTGATGGCGATCTAGTGTCCGTGCATACTGGAAGTTGTAGTTTATCAACAGCTGGAGGCCCAATGTTTGGTAAACAGTGGACTAAAACTAGAGCAGGTAGGCAGATGTAACAAAATAATCAGTGGCGCACGCTATGGCGTAGATTTGGCACATCTTGGCATGTTTAGACACTTTCCTTTTATGCCACCATTTGGTTGGCTTGCTTTAGAACTAACAGTTTGCGCCAAAGTTTTGGTGCATTTAAAGGGGTTTTCTAGGGATTTCTTCTTGCGGATAGGGTATTAATATCTTATTGGTGGGGGGTCTGACAGCTGGCGCCCCTGTTGCTCAGTTGTTGATGTATGTGGGCATACTGGTTTTCCGAAACCGCTAGTCAGTGGTAGTGCTGGGTATTGGTACCTACCGACCCGATATGGATGGTCTATCCTGAGGATACTCCAGAAAACCCCTTATAGCCACGTCCCTGCTCCCCTATCTCGTGAGGGGCAAAAAATGTCTAAACCCCATGTCCGTTCTTTTGGCGGAATCCATTCGGCAATGCGTTTCCAGTTATGATGATTGCGCGTTTCTGAGCGATCCTAGTGCTGGCATTCTCTGCCGGTGCTCTCTGCCCCGTTTTCCAGACGGACAGTCCACAAATTTTCCGTCATGTGAACGTGGCCTTAGGCTCGCCTATGGTTTCCATCCAACCTTCCTTGATAATCACGTCCAACAAATACAGCTGTAGCCATTTCTTTTCTAAGCCCTGTATCTTATTCATTGACAGCAAGCAGAGATCTATAAGGAGTTAAAGGGGTACTCCACTGGGAAACATTTTTTTATTATTTTTATTTTTAAACCAACTGGTGCCAGAAAATTTAATCAGATTTGTAAATTACATCTATTAAAAAATCTTAATCCTTCCAGTACTTATCAGCTGCTGTATGCTCCACAGGAAGTTCTTTCCTTTTTCAATTTCCTATCAGTCTGATCACAGTGCTCTCTGCAGACACCTCTGTCTATGTCAGAAACTGTCCAGTGTAGGAGCAAATCCCCATAGCAAACCTCTCCTGCTCTGGACAGTTCCTGACATGGACAGAGGTGTCAGCAGAGAGCACTGTGGTCAGACAGAAAAGAAATTCAAAAAGAAAAAAACTTCCTGTTGATCATAACAGCAGCTGATAAGTACTGGAAGGATTAAGATTTTTTTTCATAGAAGTAATTTACACATCTGTTTAACTTTCTGGCACAAGTTGTTCCCTTTTAACACACAGTATTAGAGATGAGCGAACTTACAGTGAATTCGATTCGTCACGAACTTCTCGGCTCGGCGGTTGCTGACTTTTCCTGTATAAATTAGTTCAGCTTTCCGGTGCTCCGGTGGGCTGGAAAAGGTGTATACAGTCCTAGGAAAGAGTCTCCTTGGACTGTATTCACCTTTTCCAGCCAACGGGAGCATCTGAAAGCTGAACTAATTTATGCAGGAAAAGTCATCAACTGCCGAGCCGAGAAGTTCGTGACGAATCGAATTTACTGTAAGTTCGCTCATCTTTACACAGTATGTTGCAGAATTTTCCTTGTATACAGGGATATAAAGGGGTTGTATGACTATATTGGTTACATAAAAGTCCATTTCTTTTCCAGAAGCAATGCTGCAGTACCGAGCATTGCCTGCGCAGAACAGTGGTGCTGTTTCTGTCAAATAAACCCTTTTACAGAAGATTAGACAAACTTTATTTACATAGAATAAATAATGTTTTCTCCAACCAGTCACCAAACCACAACTCCCATCATGTGGGAAGTTGTAGTTTTGCAACAGGTTAAATCATTATTTCCCAACCTGTTTTGCCTCCAGCTGTTGCAAAGCTACAACTCCCAGCATGCCCGGACAGCCGCTGGCTGTCCGGGCATGCTGGGAGTTGTAGCTTTGCAACAGCTGGAGGTGAACTGGTTGGGATACACTGGCTTAGAGACAACAGATGCATCTTTGACTATGCTCTTGCTTGTATGACCATTAGGGGGCACTGTTTCATTAAAGATATAAAGATCCAAAATAGCTATTCCAGGTATAAAGTAAGCCCCTGGGTCCTCTAATTCCTACACAGAATATATAGTAAAATTATTAGAGACTGAGATGGGGAGAAAAAAAAAAAAGTCCCAAAAGAAGGTCACACCGCTTGTATATTTTCACACTTAATGGCGGGTTAAGAACGATGAACATGAACTTCTTTTTCAGAACTATTTTAATAAAAACAAATCCTGTCTGAATAAAACAGCTGGGAAATGTGTTATTATCCGTGCCGGTCTCTACAGACACCCGACAATTCTCACGTCGGAAAGTATAATTTATGCAGTGACCTCCCTGACTCTACTATAGATATGTTGCGATATTAAGACGTCATTTTTACCATAAAAAAAATAAAATAAAAAATCTGTGGTCAAATAGGCACCAACAAACATATTAAGCAAGTGTAATATATCTTACCAGAGCTATATCTTACCAGAGATTTCATCACTTAGTAAGGTCTTTTTCCAAACCACTCCCTTCTAATAGAATTAACTTCCTTTAAAGGGTAACTCTCTCATTAAAATAAATTTTTGCTATTGCACTCCTTATGGTAAATAAATATTTCTAATATACTTTTGTTTAAAAGAAATAAAGTTTTCTATGTTTTATTTGTGCTTAAAAAAGCTCAAGAGCACATTTCCCCCCTTCTTTTACACAGACTTAGGTCCAAACACAGAAAGTGCAGCCTGGAGTGCTGAGGGGGGTGTTCAGCCTCATCCAATCATAGCGCCTCTCACACTTAACTGTCATATGCTGTTGGTTGGACCGCCCCCCCCCCCACCCTCCCTCAGCACTCCAGGCTGCACTTCCTGTGTTTGGGCTTCGGTCCTAAGTCTGTGTATGAGATGGGGGAAAATGTGCTCTTGAGCTTTTTTTAAGCACAAATAAAACATAGAAAACTTCATTTTTTTTAAACCAAAGTATTAGAGATGAGCGAACTTACAGTAAATTCGATTCGCCACGAACTTCTCGGCTCGGCAGTTGATGACTTTTCCTGCATAAATTAGTTCAGCTTTCAGGTGCTCCCGGGGTTGGAAAAGGTGGATACAGTCCTAGGAGACTCTTTCCTAGGACTATTTTCACCTTTTCCAGCCCACCGGAGCCCCGGAAAGCTGAACTAATTTATGCAGGAAAAGTCATCAACTGCCGAGCCGAGAAGTTCGTGACGAATCAAATTTACTGTAAGTTCGCTCATCTCTAACCACAATAGCAAATTTAGTTTTAATGAGAGCGACCATTTAAAGCAAGTGTATTGCCCAGATTTATTTATTGTACTAGTCTAAGCCAGATAGGAAAATCATGTGTTTTTTATTTTTTTTTTTGTTTTTTTATTGCTTTTTTATTTTAGTACATTGTTATGGAAAGGGGCGCAGCTATGTTGTCTTACTTGCCTTAACTTTCTGGCACCAGTTCATAAAAAAAAAAAAAACGTTTTCCACCGGAGTACTCCTTTAACAGCATTTAGAGATGCTTTACACCATTTCCTATAGACATAATATAGAGGAGGGAACCCTATTTACTTTCATGGGAGCTTTAATTACGCATGCTGTCTAACATGTGCTGAGGTCAGTATACAGGGACGGGGGAGAGAGGCTGAGCTCTGTTGTGAATGGCTTGAGCCTATCTTATCTATATACTGGTGTTACCCTTTTACTCTAATCCTGCCTGCAATATATTTATTTAATATGTAGAAATCATGGCCTATAAAGTAGACCACTAGGGGCCCCCAGAATATAATCCTGTCCGGCTACAGCATCATCTTTGTCCCAGCTGAAGCAGAGGCAGGGATAAAAATCTAGGAAGTGAGGGCGGGGACCAGTGAGGATAAGTATTCAAGTATCCAGTTGCAGCTGCCCATAAAAGTCTATGGAGAGGGGGGGGGAAGTTGCTGGAGTTAGCATGCCTGTTCTAAAAAAAAAAAAAAAAAAAAAAAAAAACTTGACATGTCAAAGGTTCTGAATGGCCATGGTCTTCACTTAAGCGCTTTACATCAAACTACATGCTGCTTCAGGATGACCCCATTATAAGTCTATGGGCCCGTCTAGTGAAGGAAGATGGAGATTTCTACTGCGCACTTCCTGCTTTTTTTTTTTTTTTATTAAATCATTGTAGGGTCTCAGCACTGAGACCCTGACTAATCAAAACTTTTAACATGTCAAAAGTTTTTTAAAATAACAGACACTTTAATAACAGAAGCAGAGAGACCCTATGACCCCTAGTACATTTTATACCTCAAATCAATGAGATTTAAAGGGGTAGTTCAGCTTTTTTTTTCTTTGCATCCCCCTATCAAAAGGATACATTCAAGAGTTTTAAATGGTAACTAGGCTTTCAACAAACAAAATCAATAGTACAAGCAAATAGAAATATCTTTTTAATATATCATATTGGACAAAAATGCTTATCAGGCTCCTTTTCTCCTCTTTTCTAAATACATCATGTGCTCTGAAATGTTTAAAGGTTACTAGACTTTAACCATGAAGACCCAGCTTTGTCTTTGTGCTTTATACACAAAACAGTAGGATTTTGTTTTTATTTATATATATATATATATATATATATATATATATATAGGCACTGTCAGATTCAAAAACTTTTGAAAGTGTGATTTCCTTTTCCTTATGAAAATTTTGGCTTATAAATAAGAACACTAGGGGTCCCCATACTATCCTGAACATAATCCAGCTAGGCTGCAGCATCATCTTTGTCCCAGCAGAAGAAAAAGCATGGACAAAGTCAAAGAAGTGAGGGCGGGACTAGCACTCCTCTACTCACTCCTGTCCTATCAGACTGTAGCATGAAAACAGAGAAGAGGGGGCAACAGAGAAGCCTACACTGATTGGATGAGATGACCCAGCACAGCAGGCTCAGGGAGGAAGATGAGTCATGCAGAGTGAGGACATGTCCCCTTCAGAGCACAGAATGACAAACCAGGTGAGCAACAGAAAAAAAGGTATTTGTGAGCGAAATATAGGTACTAGCAGTGGCGTCTCCAGCTACACTGTGCTGCCAGGATATGAAAGTGTGACACACTACACTGTGCTGCCAGGATATAACAGTGTGACACACTACACTGTGCTGCCAGGATATAACAGTGTGACACACTATACTCTGCTGCCAGGATATAACAGTGTGACACGCTACACTGTGCTGCCAGGATATAACAGTGCGACACACTACACTGTGCTGCCAGAATATAATAGTGTGAGACACTACACTGTGCTGCCAGGATATAACAGTGTGACACACTACACTACACTGCCAGGATATAAAAGTGTGACACACTACACTGTGCTGCCAGGATATAACAGTGTGACACACTACACTGTGCTGCCAGGATATAACAGTGCGACACGCTACACTGTGCTGCCAGGATATAACAGTGTGACACGCTACACTGTGCTGCCAGGATATAATAGTGTGACACACTACACTGTGCTGCCAGGATATAACAGTGTGACACACTACACTGTGCTGCCGGGATATAACAGTGTGACACACTACACTGTGCTGCCAGGATATAACAGTGTGACACGCTACACTGTGCTGCCAGGATATAACAGTGTGACACGCTACACTGTGCTGCCAGGATATAACAGTGTGACACGCTACACTGTGTTGCCAGGATATAATAATGCGACACACTACACTGTACTGCCAGGATATAACAGTGTGACACACTACACTGTGTTGCCAGGATATAATAATGCGACACACTACACTGTACTGCCAGGATATAACAGTGTGACACACTACACTGTGCTGCCAGGATATAACAGTGTGACACACTACACTGTGCTGCCAGGATATAATAGTGCGACACACTACACTGTGCTACCAGGATATAACAGTGCGACACGCTACACTGTGCTGCCAGGATATAACAGTGCGACACACTACACTGTGCTGCCAGGATATAACAGTGTGACACAGTACACTGTGCTGCCAGGATATAACAGTGTGACACACTACACTGTGCTGCCAGGATATAACAGTGTGACACACTACACTGTGCTGCCAGGATATAACAGTGTGACACACTACACTGTGCTGCCAGGATATAACAGTGCGACACGCTACACTGTGCTGCCAGGATATAATAGTGCGACACGCTACACTGTGCTGCCAGGATATAACAGTGCGACACACTACACTGTGCTGCCAGGATATAACAGTGCGACACACTACACTGTGCTGCCAGGATACAACAGGTCCACACACTACACTGTGCTGCCAGGATATAACAGTGTGACACGCTACACTGTGCTGCCAGGATATAACAGTGTGACACAGTACACTGTGCTGCTAGGATATAACAGTGTGACACACTACACTGTGCTGCCAGGATATAACAGTGTGACACACTACACTGTGCTGCCAGGATATAACAGTGTGACACACTACACTGTGCTGCCAGGATATAATAGTGTGACACACTACACTGTGCTGCAAGGATATAATAGTGCGACACACTACAATATGCTGCCAGGATATAACAGTGTGACTCACTACACTGTGCTGCCAGGATATAACAGTGCGACACACTACACTGTGCTGCCAGGATATAACAGTGCGACACACTACACTGTGCTGCCAGGATACAACAGGTCCACACACTGTGCCACCAGGATATAATTGTTCTACATACTGTGCCACCAGGATACAACAGGTCCACACACTGTGCCACCAGGATATAATAGTTCTACATACTCTGCCACCAGCATAAAATATTTCTACATACTGTGCCACCAGGATATAATATTTCTACATACTGTGCCACCAGCATTTAATATTTCTACATACTGTGCCACCAGCATTTAATATTTCTACATACTGTGCCACCAGGATATAATAGTTCTACATACTGTGCCACCAGCATATAATATTTCTACATACTGTGCCACCAGCATATAATATTTCTATATACTGTGCCACCTGGATATAATAGTTCTACATACTGTGCCACCAGGACACAACAGGTCCACACACTGTGTCACCAGGATAAAACAGTGCCACAGATTGAGCCACCAGGATGCAGTAGTGCAACACACTTTACCGCTTGTATGTAAAAGTGTCCTAGGGACTGAATGCTTTCAAAATATGACTGTCCCATGCAGCGCTCCCAATGTACTCCCTATTCTTCAGGGCGCACCATACACAGTAGTGTTTGGACCCTTATGTCCCCAGCCTTTATCCATCCTTATCAATTCCCAGCCTGGTAGGTGACTGCCTCAGGCCTGTCAGTGTGAAATGTGTTCCTGAGTCCAGAACACATTATATACAGTCATAGCAGTAAATGTTGGCACCCCTGAAATTTTTCTAGAAAAATAAGTATTTCTCACAGAAAAGGATTTCAGTTACACATGTTTTGCTATACACAGGTTTATTCCCTTTGTGTGTATTGGAACTAAACCAAAAAAGGGAGGAAAAAAAGCAAATTGGACATAATGTCACCAAACTCCAAAAATGGTCTGGACAAAGTTATTGGCACCCTTTCAAAATTGTGGAAAAATAAGATTGCATCAAGCATGTGATGTTCCTTTAAACTCACCTGGGGCAAGTAACAGGTATGGGCAATATAAAAATCACACCTGAAAGCAGATAAAAAGGAGAGAAGTTCACTTAGTCTTTGCAGTGTGTGTCTGTGTGTGCCACACTAAGCATGGACAACAGAAAGAGGAGAAGAGAACTGTCTGAGGACTTGAGAACCAAAATTGTGGAAAAATATCAACAATCTCAAAGTT
Organism: Hyla sarda; assembly: GCF_029499605.1. Classification (NCBI taxonomy): domain Eukaryota; kingdom Metazoa; phylum Chordata; class Amphibia; order Anura; family Hylidae; genus Hyla; species Hyla sarda. Next base: position 31,728,116 of record NC_079196.1, read on the forward strand.
ACAAGTCCATCTCCAGAAATCTAGATTTGCCTTTGTCCACAGTGCGCAACATTATCAAGAAGTTTGCAACCCATGGTACTGTAGCTAATCTCCCTGGGTGTGAATGGAAGAGAAAAATTGATGAACGATAGTCCAGATGGTGGATAAGCCCCAAACAAGTCCTGCAGGCTCAGGGAGCATCAGTGTCAGCGCGAACTATACGTCAACATTTAAATGAAATGAAACACTATGGCAGGAGACCCAGGAGGACCCCACTGCTGACACAGAGACATAAAAAAAGCAAGACTACAATTTGCCAAAATGAACTTGAGTAAGCCAAAATCCTTCTGGGAAAACGTCTTGTGGACAGATGAGACCAAGATAGAGCTTTTTGGTAAAGCCCATCATTCTACTGTTTACCAAAAACAGAATGAGGCCTACAAAGAAAAGAACACAGAACCTACAGTGATATATGGTGGAGGTCAATGATGTTTTGGGGTTGTTTTGTTGCCTCTGGCACTGGGGGCATTGAATGTGTACAAGACATTATGAAATCTGAGGATTACCAACAGATTTTGGGTCACACCGTACAGCCCAGTGTCAGAAAGCTGGGTTTGTGTCCGAGATCTTGGGTCTTCCAGCAGGACAATGACCCCAAGCATACGTCAAAAAGCCCCCAGAAATGGATGGCAACAAAGTTCTGAAGTGGCAGCAATGAGTCCAGATCTAAATCCCATTGAACACCTGTGGAGAGATCTTAAAATTGCTGTTGGGAAAAGGCGCCTTCCAATAAGAGAGACCTGGAGCAGTTTGTAAAGGAAGAGTGGTCCAACATTCCGGCTGAGAGGTGTAAGAAGCTTATTGATGGTTATAGGAAGCGACCGATTTCAGTTATTTTTTCCAAAGGGTGTGCAACCAAATAGTAAGTTAAGGGTGACAATAATTTTGCCCAGCCAATTTTTGGAGTTTGGTGACATTGAGGGATATTTATCAATGTTTGCTTATGTATTCTTTTGTTTAGTAATTTTTTCCTTACTTTTTTTGTGTGACTTATTTATCAACTGCTTTCAGCCTGTTGATAATTTTCTTTCACGTAAGCAATTTTTCCTTTTTTACTTTGGTAGTAGCTTTTTCTGCTCCATGTTTGAGCTGGAGTAAATTTAGTCAATTTTTAACCCTGTTGCGACTTTTTTTTGCACAGTTGCGACTGTCGCAGTTCCTAAATACCTGACTACCCGTAGTCCATTTTAAAATTATTACTACGTAGTTAATTTTTGGAAAACTTGCTTTTCTCGCATTCCAGTCAAAATGTCGCACGAAAAATCGCGTAGTCGCAGTTGCGACAATTTTGCAACAATTATAGTAAAGAAAACCTGACTAAACCCGTTGATAAATGTCCATAATTATGTCCAATTTGCTTTTTTTTTCCTCCCCTTTTTGGTTTAGTTCCAATACACACAAAGGGAATAAACATGTGTATAGAAAAACAAGTGTTACTGCAATCCTTTTCTGTGAGAAATATTTCATTTTCTAGAAGAATTTCAGGGGTGACAACATTTAAGGTCATGACTGTGTACACTCAGTACATACATGTACACATCACATATTATATATACACTCATTATATACATGTACACATCACACATATATACACTCACTATATACATGTACACATCACACATTATATATACACTCAGTATATATATGTACACATCACACATTATATATACACTCACTATATACATGTACACATCACACTTTATGTATACACTCAGTATATACATGTACACATCACACATTATATATACACTCAGTATATATATGTACACATCACACATTATATATACACTCACTATATACATGTACACATCACACTTTATGTATACACTCATGACTAGGGTATCATCCACCTGCGCTGTGACCCTTCTTCTTACTTACTCCCCCCATAAAAGACACGGACCACATACTTTTGGTATAAAGGCCACAGCGGCCATTTTATTCAAAAACATCATAACTTAATCCTCAAATATTAATTAACCTTTAAATAACATTAAACATACTCATGTAACATTACCTGACCACACATATCCCTATACAAACAAACTAGTGCAAATATCCTTTAACTCGACTCTACCACCTAGCCAGAGAGAGGACTTGGAGGCATCCCAAATTTTCCTCGGGTCTCCTACTTTGCCCTGGGTCGTCCCTTCCCTTAACCCCAGGGCACCGCCTTCAGAGACCCCCGTCCCTTTGGGCCTCTCCCGCAGGGTTTCACCACACGAGGCTGGGTACCGCCCCCAGCCTCACCATCCCATTCAGTGCCAACTCTCTCCAATTGTCTCCAAGTCCCCCTCTAGCTCCTGCCGCTGCGACATCTCAAATATACCCCACCGATGAACACAACATCAGGGCGGGCGGGCGGGCAACTTTCTCCCTCAATGTCTCCTCGGCCAGTGGTCACCGTCCCCACTGCCCCCTTTATTTATAACTTACCCTAACTCTCCGCCCCTTGTCCCCCATCTGCCCTCCCTGAACTTTCCCTGACCCCGGACGCTCCAGAGCTGTCCCCTGTCATGGACCCCCTCCCCTCCCATACTGTCCGGTCCGGGGTTGTCTTGACTAGGGTATCATCCACCTGCGCTGTGACCCTTCTTATTACTTACTCCCCCCATAAAAGACACGGACCACATACTTTTGGTATAAAGGCCACAGCGGCCATTTTATTCAAAAACATCATAACTTAATCCTCAAATATTAATTAACCTTTAAATAACATTAAACATACTCATGTAACATTACCTGACCACACATATCCCTATACAAACAAACTAGTGCAAATATCCTTTAACTCGACTCTACCACCTAGCCAGAGAGAGGACTTGGAGGCATCCCAAATTTTCCTCGGGTCTCCTACTTTGCCCTGGGTCGTCCCTTCCCTTAACCCCAGGGCACCGCCTTCAGAGACCCCCGCCCCTTTGGGCCTCTCCCGCAGGGTTTCACCACACGAGGCTGGGTACCGCCCCCAGCCTCACCATCCCATTCAGTGCCAACTCTCTCCAATTGTCTCCAAGTCCCCCTCTAGCTCCTGCCACCAACGGCCTCTTGTGACTCCTTACAAGCGGCCGCTCCCCCACAACTGAACCGCCCTCTCCAACATGTCTCGTATTTCCCACGCCCAAAGATCCGTCCCAATGGGATTCAAATGGACCCCATCAGGCCCCAAGAACTCGGAAGAGGCAACCTCCAGTTCCCTGTGCCTGACCGCCAGGCCCCCGTTCCTAGCCACAAAACGACCGACCACTCTATTAACTTTCGCCCGCGCCCTATTCAGGCTAGCCACCGACCTTGCCCGCCTCCATTTAAGCCTGGCCACAATGTCCGACCATATGATAAAAATCCCCGGAAATGACGACCAGATTCTCAACAGGTCCAGCTTAATGTCCCTCATCAAGGACCTGGCCGTCCTGCCCCCCAAGTCGTTGCCCCCCACGTGAAGGACTAACACATCAGGGGCCCTATCCAGTTCAACATATTTCTGTAAAAACGGCAGAACTCCCCCCCACAACAACCCACCTTGCCCCAACCACCTCACCTGTGCCTTTTCCCTGGAAAAACCCAATTGCCGCCCATCCGGGCGCACCGCGGCCCTCGCCGCACCCCTCACCACATATGAGTGTCCCAGGATCCAGATTAGGCACGGCGCAGCACCTGAAAAACATAAACAACAAACAAAAACCCCTTACAGCAACAAACCCACCGAAATTACATCAAATGAGGACGCACATATAAACGAAATCTATCAGATTCCCACCGGCCTATCCGCCGTATAGCATCTGGTCCCAGCCCCCACCTTGCAGCCTCTGTAGCAGCCCCAATCCTGAATGAATGGGAACTAAAATCCCCACTACCCCTACCCAGTTTTTTCAATGCCAGCTGGAAAACTCGAATAAACTGAAACCTAGATAAAAATTCACCACCTTCGTGCATCAGCAATGGCCCCCCCATTGCCGGGCGAATAGCCACGTATGCCCTAAAACAAGACACCGGGCACATGCCCGACCCAGCCAACGGCGCCAATCTCACCACAAAACCCCGACCCAACTGATCTGTCTTGGAGCGCCGGACCACACATGTCAAATAACCCCCGTCATCAGTCACATCAGACACCAACAACCCTCCCACCGAGACCTTACTCGGCGCCACCAATTCTGACACCCGAAACGCTCCAAAAAACGCTAATGAAAAAGCAAGCCGAAACAGAACCAGCTCAAAATTCGAAAGACACACCCGGGACAAAACACCACCTAACTCCACTAACAAAGAAAAGGACACCGGCCTCCTGGAGTCCCTAACCTGCAAGCCCCTCCGAAACCCCCTGGCCGCCTTTCTAACCAAAAACGCCTTAGTAGCGTCCTGCATTCCCCGTACCTGAAACCAAAACGCCAAAGCCGACAGCCGCCGGCTAAGTCCGGACCCGGACACCCCGTCCTCATACAACCTCCCCACAAAAAACAAGACTGCCGCCTCCCAATCCCCCACAGACTGCAACACACCCATACCTGCCACCAATTCTTCCCACTCTTTCCAGCACTTACAATAGCCGGCCCAGGTGCTCGCACAGACCGACCGCCTGACAAGCCCAAAAGCCGCCGTTAAACCACTCTCCACAGCTCCTCCGGACATGCGATCCCTTCGACCTCCGCTTCCGGTGCCAACGCCCGAAATCGACCCCACTGGAAACGAGAAAGGGAGTCAGCAATTTCGTTCTGAACCCCAGGAACATGCAAGGCAACAAACTGCGCATCAAGACGCAACCCCCTCAACACCAGCTGCCGCAACAAACGCACAACCGGCGGCGAATTCGCCGTCTGCGCATTAATAGCTTGCACCACCCCCAGATTATCGCACCGAAAGCATACCTTCTTGTCCCGGAGCCTATCCCCCCAAATCTCAACCGCCACTAGAATAGGAAATAATTCCAATAGAGCCAAGTTCCGCACCAGCCCTGCCGACCTCCACTCATCCGGCCATGCACCAACGCACCATTCCCCCTGCCAATATACTCCAAACCCATGGCTCCCCGACGCATCGGTAAACAACTCCAGATCCCAATTAGACACTTGCCCCCCCATGATTACCGACCTACCATTATAGACCTCCAAAAACTCCGCCCACACCGCCAAGTCAGCTCGCAGATCCGCAGTCAGGCGAACATAATGCCGCGGCCTGGTCACCCCCGCGGTCGCAGCCGCCAACCTGCGGCAGAAGACACGCCCCATCGGCATAATGCGACAGGCAAAATTCAGCCTACCCAACAACGACTGCAAGTCCCTAAGTTGCAACTTCCGCATCCCCGCCGCCGACTCCACCGCCTCCTTTAATTCACTCAGTTTATCTTCAGGCAGCCGGCATTCCATGGCCACCGTGTCTATTACCAAGCCCAAAAACTTCAATTGAGTGGACGGCCCCTCCGTCTTGTCGGGCGCCAAGGGCACCCCAAAGCCGGCCGCCACCCTCTCCATAGTCTGCAATAACACCGAACACAACGCCGAACCACCCGGACCCACGAATAAAAAATCGTCGAGGTAATGTAGCACCGAATCAACTTGAGACTCGGCCCGCACTACCCATTCCAGGAACCTGCTAAAACACTCAAACAGTGCGCACGACACCGAGCACCCCATAGGTAAACATTTATCCACAAAATACTCCCCCTCCCAACAACAACCCAAAACTATCCGGGTGCACCGGCAAAAGGCGAAACGCCGCCTCAATGTCTGTCTTAGCCAAGAGAGCCCCCCTCCCATATTTCCGGACCCAAGCCAGCGCCGCATCAAAAGAGGTATGCGTCACTGCGCACACCTCCGGATCAATCCCGTCATTCACCGAACCCCCCACCGGATGTGAAAGGTGGTGAATAAGCCGGAATCTATTCGGTTCCTTCTTCGGAACGAGCCCCAAAGGGGACACCCGCAATTCCGGCAAAGGAATCTCCGGAAATGGGCCCGCCATGCGGCCCAACGCCACCTCCTTCAACAACTTCTCCCTAACCACCTCCGGGTGCCGCAGAGCCGACACCAAATTCCTAACCACCCCTTGCGGTTTAACATTGGCACACGGTATACGAAATCCTAACTCAAACCCCTCCCTCAACAGTCGCGCATCCCCCCTATTTGGGTACCTGTCTAAAAACGGCCCCATCCTTGCCACCCTCACTGGTGTTTCCCCCCTTGTGCTCAATCTCCGATCCCCCTCTCTTCCCCTTTTTAAAACATCTGGACAAACTGTGAGCACCTCCGCAACCGGAGCATTCATGCTTAAAACGGCATCCCTCCCCGAATCGGCATTGCCCCTCATTAAACTGCCAGCAGCACCCTTTACTCGTCCCCGCCAGCCGACCGGACCCAGATCCGGTCGCACCGGCCCCGTCCCGAAAGGACTGGCCCACACCCTTCGGTGCCGCCATCAACCTCATCCAAAGCCCAATGTCTTTATGATCCCAGCGTAAAGAAGGCCTAACCGCCTTCCGCTGCCGGAACTGTTCATCATACCGCAACCAAGCGGTACCCCCATAAACCCTGTACGCCTCCCCCACTGAATCCATGTAACAAAAAAGGCCTGAACAATTCCCAGGCGCTTTCTCCCCAACGACACTGGCTAGGATGGCGAAGGCCTGCAACCAATTGGAAAACGTCCTGGATATCAACCGATACCGCCGACGCTCCTCCTCTTCCTTCTTAGACTCATCCGGCTTCACCCTGTCTAAATTAAATTTTTCCAGAGGCAAGAGAGAAAATATCTCCACATACTCATCCTTCCATATTTTCTCCCTGACCTCCACCTTCAAATGAGCCCCCAGCGGCCCTTCAAAACAGACATAAACCTCCCCCCTAGCCGCATCCGCCAATCTCACCTCATCCCCAGCCTTAGCCGCCGGCGCCGCGGGCGCCCCCACTATCGCACCCCTCCCTATCTCGACCTCAGTACCAACTGCAGCCGTCACCACTGCAGACCCCCCACTCCCCCCAGCTGCCTTGTCTGCCGCCACCAACCCCTGCGGACCCAGTCCTGCCTCCCACACAGCAACCGGAGACCCCCTGCTAGACGCGGCCCTGTCCTGCAAAAGGCTTCTAACATCACGCAGCAAAGACTGTAGCCCCTCCCACAAACCCCCCCCTCCCCCCACATTGGACAATGAAGCAGACTCACCAAGCCTCTCTGGCCCCAGGTGACCAGCGGCTGTAGCTCCCGAATCTCCACCATCACCCGATGCAGCAGCTCCCGTAGATCCAGACGGCACGCGGTGGGCAGACCCCGCTGTTGCAGCTCCACGAACATCCGCTCCATCAGCAGAAACACTGCCTCCAGCTGGTGCAGGCGGCTCCACCACACTCCCAGCCACAGACAGCCTGCGTCTTCCTCCTGCCCCGACTCCTCTTGTCTCCACTCTCCTGACAACAGAGGCAAGTCTCTCTCTTGTAGCACTCAAGGCAGGGGAGTCCCGGCCCCTCCCCTCCCCATCACTGCTCAGTTCAGCTGAGCTCACTTCAGACGTGCCCAGGGCCAGACCATTCCCCGACCTCCCCCGTGTAGTATCTTGGCCTCTCCCGTCGTCATGGTGCCCAGACCTCCGGCCCCCATAGTTCCTGGGGGCCTCAGCGATACCGGAAGCCTCTTCCTGGCTCCCTCCAACAGCCACCCGCGTGGTTCGTGCGCCCCTCCGGGCCACTGGAGAAACACTGCGCCTCCTCCCCGACCTCCGGGCCCCCCTCGCTCTCGGAACATCAGAGCGAGGAACAGCCGTATCCTCCAGGTTCGCGTTGCGGCCTCCTCTCCCAGCAGCCGCGACAGCGCCGCTCGTCTCCGCCACCCGCTGCACGCCCGGTGGATTCCTACCCGCCCCCCTGCCCTCAGGAGTGGGATCGGATGGTGCAGGGGTAGCGGGAGGGTCCCGCAAGGGGCTCGCATGGCGGCGGCGGGTGCGTGGAATTATCTCCGGGCTCAGACGAGAAGGGGGCCTGGATCGGCGGGCACTGGACCTGGGGGCCCCGGATCCCTCTGCAGCGCTCCCGGCCTGAAGACCCTGCAGCTGTGGCACCAGCCAGTCAGCGCCCCTCGCCACTACCTCGTCCCGGACCCTCCGCATCAGATCTTCCAGCGCAGCATCCATGGTAAGCCCAACTTTCTCCCTCGATGTCTCCTCGGCCAGTGGTCACCGTCCCCACTGCCCCCTTTATTTATAACTTACCCTAACTCTCCGCCCCTTGTCCCCCATCTGCCCTCCCTGAACTTTCCCTGACCCCGGACGCTCCAGAGCTGTCCCCTGTCATGGACCCCCTCCCCTCCCATACTGTCCGGTCCGGGGTTGTCTGTATATACATGTACACATCACACATTACATTACAAGCACCAATACACTTACATTCTCACCACATTGAAGTCAGAATCAGGTCTACGTACTCCCGGGAGGAGGTGAAGGGGACATTTTAAGGAAGCACAGCTAGGATCTCCTCTTAAAGTGTACCTGTCATCAACAAAAACTTTTTATATAATGTAGATAATACATTTATATGCATATTTGTAATATACATTGGTTAAAAAAAGGAGATTTTTTAACACTTACCTTAAAATCTCTTTCTCGAAGGATCCATTGGGGGACACAGACTGTGGGTGTATGCTGCTGTCTCTAGGAGATGTGACACTATGGCAACAAAAACAGTTGGCTCCTCCCAGCAGGATATACCCGCCTTCAGGCTCTGAGCCAATCAGTTTAAGTTCCAGAGCAATAGGAGGAGGCTAACAGGTCAAGAAAAACCCAAAACTGTCCGAGAACCAGAAGAAAAAACATAACTGAACACACCCTCGGACAGAGAACCATGGAAAATCCCACTAGGGTGGGAGCTGTGTCCCCCAATGGATCTTTCGAGAAAGAGATTTTAAGGTAAGTGTTAAAAAATCTCCTTTTCTCTGTCGGCTCCATTGGGGGACACAGACCGTGGGACGTACCAAAGCCGTCCCTTGGGTGGGCAGATAAGCAGTCACTGCCGCCTGCAACACTTTACGGCCCAGACTAGCATCAGCCGATGCGAAGGTATGAACTCGCTAGAACCTCAAGAAAGTGACGACCAGGTAGCCGCCTTGCAAATCTGCGAGGCCGAGGCTCTATTCTGGAGAGCCCAGGATGCCCCAACAGAACGGGTAGAATGAGCCACAACCCTGAAAGGAGGAATCTTCCCCTTCCCCTTCCCCTTGGCTGACCGAATCCACCGAGAGATAGTGGCCTTGGAATCAGGTTGTCCCTTGCGACGACCTTCCGTAAGGACGAAAAAGGAATCACACTGACGAAACGAAGAAGTGATGAAGAGATAAGACCGAACAGCCCGAACTACATCCAGCTTGTGTAGTAAGCGCTCCTTAGGATGAGAATGAGCAGGACAAAAAGATGGGAGGACAATGTCCTCATTGAGATGAAAGGCCGAAACCACCTTAGGCAAAAAGGAGGGATCTGGTCGGAAAACAACCTTGTCTTGGTGGATCACCAGAAACGGAGAACGGCAGGAGAGAGCTGTCAATTCAGACACCCTCCGGATGGAGATGATAGCAACATGAAACGCCACTTTTCAAGAAAGGAGGCGGAGAGACACCTCTCTAAGGGGTTCAAAGGGTGCACCCTGGAGGGCACTCAGAACCTAATTCAAGTTCCAAGGGGGAGAGGGTGACCGATAAGGAGGAACAGCGTGCGTCCGGACATGAGAATTAGAAGCCATGGGCCGCTGGAAAAGAACAGTAAGGGCCGAAACCTGACCTTTAAGGGAACTGAGAGACAACCCTAGTTCCAACCCCGACTGCAAAAAGGAGAGAAGACGGGGAACCGAGAAGGTTACCGGGGAGAAGTCTTCAGCTTCACACCAACGAAAATAAGACCGCCAAGTACGGTGGTAAATTCTTGCAGAGGAGGGCTTACGAGCCTTTGTTAGGATTCGGCAGGCTGGAGGTGGATCCTCTGTGTCAGAGAGGGATTGGCGTGGACCGTGTCAATGGACCAGTTCTAAGTTGCTACTGGTTTTCACCAGAGCCCGCCGCAAAGCAGGATGGACTTGTAGCGGCGGTAGCAACCAGGTCGTATCCACTGGCAACGGCTCAACCTCTCTGACTGCTGAGATAGGCGCGGTACAAAGGAGTAGACAAGAACAGAGTCGGACGTAGCAGAAGGTAAGGGCAGGCAGCAAGGATCGTAGTCAGGGGCAACGGCAGGAGGTCTGGAACACAGGCTAGGAACTCACAAGGAAACGCTTTCACTAGGCACTAAGGCAACAAGATCCGGTCAGGAAGTGCAGGGGAAGTGAGGTTATATGGACAGGGGGCAGGCGGAAGCTAATCAGACTGATTGGGCCAGGCACCAATCATTGGTGCACTGGCCCTTTAAATCTTAAAGAGCTGGCGCGGGCGTGCCCTAGGGAGCGGGGCCGCGCACGCCGGGACCGCACAAACGAGGAACGAGTCTGGTAAGCGAGCCGGGATGCGAATCGCGAGCGGATCGTATCACGGCTAGGGACATTATCGCAGCGCTCCCGGTCAGCGGGTCTGACCGGGGCGCTGCGAACAGGAGAACGCTGTGAGCGCTCCGGGGAGGAGCGGGAACCCGGAGCGCTCGGCGTAACAGCCTTGAGCATGGTGTGAATGACTTGGGAAGAGAACCCGCGGGCCCTCAAAACCGTGGTCTCAACCGCCACGCCCTCAAATGCAGCGACTGTAAATTGGGGTGGCAAAGAGGACCCTGAGAGAGCAGGTCCGGACGGAGCGGAAGGCGCAGTGGAGTGTCGTCCAGGAGCCTGACTACGTCGGCGTACCACGACCTTCGGGGCCAATCTGGAGCTACCAGAATGGCGGGGATGTCCTCTGCCTTGAGCTTCCTCAGCACCCTGGGAAGGAGCGGAAGAGGAGGGAACAGATAGGGTAGGGCAAACCCCGCCCAAGGAATCACTAGGGCGTCCAAGGCCAGAGCCTGAGGGTCCCGGGACTTGGATACAACAGGAAGGATCTTCCGATTGTGCCGGGACGCAAAGAGGTCCACGTCCGGAATGCCCCAGAGGTCGCAGAGTTGTGTGAAGACCTCTGGATGTAAAGACCACTCGCCGTGGTCGGGTGAGGACCGACTGAGGAAGTCCGCTTCCCAGTTGAGCACCCCCGGAATGTGAATCGCCGAAATGGCCGGAACCTTGCTCTCCGTCCAGGTGAGAATCTTGGTCACCTCGGCCATGGCTGTCGAGCTGCGAGTGCCGCCCTGTCGATTTATGTACGTCACGGCCGTGGCGTTGTCCAACTGAACGCGGACAGGACGGTACTGAAGACGGGACTCCCAATGAAGACAAAGAAGAATCGCCCGTAATTCTAATATGTTTATCGGAAGAAGGGTCTCCTGGGGAGACCAGAGTCCCTGAACCGTCCAATCCCTGAACACGCCGACCCAGCCCGACAGGCTGGCATCCGTTGTAACAACCTGCCAGTGAAGGGGAAGAAACGACCGCTCTTGGAGAAGAAGGGGGGAGCGGAGCCACCAGAGCAGAGACTGACTGACCCTGCGAGGGGACAATCGAGGGACAGAGGAGACCTGTTCCATCGGGAAAGAATCACCAGTTGAAGGGGGCGGTAATGAAACTGGGCAAAGGGTATGGCCTCCATAGTTGCTACCATCCGACCCAGGACTTCCATACATGTGTGCATGGAGACTGATACCCAGAACCGAAGGGAGCGGACCCCCGAGCGGAGCGCCAGACGTTTCTCCGGCGGAAGACAAATCAGGGCAGAGGCCATGTCGAATTGAAGTCCCAGGAAGGTTAGAGACTGGGTAGGGCGGAGGACTGACTTGTCCCGGTTGACCATCCACCCGAAGCGAGTCAGAGTGTGGAGAGTGACGTCCAGATTCTCCAGAGTCTGGGCTCTGGTTGGAGCCTTGGTGAGAAGGTCGTCCAGATAGGGTATCACCGAGATTCCCCTCGACCGTAACAGGCCCATCACTGGCGCAAGGATCTTTGTAAAGACCCGAGGAGCCGTGGCTAGACCGAAGGGGAGAGCTACAAATTGAAAGTGCCCCTCCGGAACCGCAAAGCGGAGGTACCGATGATGGCCTGGGAATATTGGCACATGGAGGTAGGCATCCTTGATGTCCACTGATGAAAGAAACTCCCCTTGTTCCAGGGACTCCACCACCGAACGGAGAGATTCCATTCGGAAGTGGTGGATGAGAAGGTGATGGTTGAGACGCTTGAGGTCCAAAATTGGACGCAAAGAACCGTCCTTCTTGGGAACCACAAAAAGATTTGAATAGAAACCCCGAAACCGTTCCCCTGGAGGAACAGGAACAATAATCCCCTGAAGAAGTAGAGACTGGAGAGCCGCTCGAAATTGCTTCGCCAGAGGAGGAGACCGGGGGGCCCGGGAGCGAAAAAAGCGATCCCTCGGAAGGGAGGCAAATTCGATCCGGTAACCGTTGGACACCACATCCCTGACCCTAGAGTCCTGAATGTGAGAGGTACAAATGTCTCAAAAAAACAAGAGACGACCTCCCACCCGAGAAGAAACCGCGGGTGGGGGCCTCACTTCATGCAGAAGTGGGCTTGCGGTTGCCTGATTTGGGCTCAAAGCGGCCAGACCGGTTGGAGTCCGACTTCCAAGATGGGCGTGGCTGGAACGAGGGAGCCATGCTGTCTCGCGAGGGCGCCTGCCTGGACCCGTTGCTGGAGCCAGAGGTCCGAAAGGACCGAAAGGAAAACGGCTTCCTTTGGGAAGTAGGGCGAGCCTTATTTTGAGGTAACAAGGAACTCTTACCTCCCGTTGCCTCCGAGATAATTTCATCAAGGCATTTGCCAAAAAGATGGCCGCCCGTAAAGGGAAGCTCAGTGAGAGACCTTTTGGAAGCGGCATCCGCATTCTAAGCTTTAAGCCACAGCTAGGTTACAACGGACTGCCTGCATGGAAGCTGTGCACAGGAAGTCCCCAGCTTTAGAGCATTGGAGAGGCAGAGCAGATAGATCCTCCGGGAGGGATCCCGCTAAGATATCCTGATGGAGCTTTTAGCACCACTCCGCCAGGCCCTTGGACACCCATGTCGAGGTGAAGATGGGAAGAAGAGAAGAGCCAGCTGCTTCAGTGGCAAACTTCGCTAAGGATTCTACCTTCTTATCCGTGGGATCCTTGAAGGCAGCGGCATCTGCCAGAGGCAGAGTAGTCGCCTTAGAGATCCTGGAAATTGGTGGATCCACTAAGGGAGGGGAAACCACCTTAGTGACAAGGTCCTTGTCAAATGGATAACGTTCTTGATTTGTCTTCATTCCCGGAAACCTCTTGTCTGCATGTTTCCATGCGGTTTCCAGAATGTCGTCAAAGTCAGTGTGAGAGCTGAACCTTTGAAGTGCCGGCTTAGCACGATGAAAGAATACTCCTGGATTGACATCCAAAGATCCTGGGTCCTCTAAGTGAAAGGTGTCTCTTAGGGCTGTCACCAAAGAGTTCACCGTTGCAATTGAGTCCGGGCGGTCCTCTGCGTGAGATGCCGGCTCGGAAGCCTCGTCCACCAGTTCACCAGGGGAATGAGAATGAGTAGAGGCAGTCCTGGAGGGGGGCGACCCTGACCGAGTACGCGGCTCTGGCGTGGCAGAGCGGCGACTCCGAGAACGTCCTCTGGAGGAACGACGTTTGTGCCCAGATGACCGGGGGGGGGGGTCATCTGGGCACGCTCACGTCTATCTGAAGACTCAATGGAAGAGTCAGACGAGGCACCCCTAGGACGCTTGTGAGAGCGTGAAGTATGTGGAGACAAGGAATGGGCCCTTCCAGAGGTCCTGCGCAGGGAAGACCCCTTCAAGGCGGACACCACTTCCCGGGAGGCCTCAGCCACCGAACGGGAGATTTTGGTCAAGTCAACCATATACTGGGACAGGGAAGAAACCCAGACTGGTGGAGCGGCTGAACCCACCGGGACCGAAGGGGCATCAGGGGGTCTGGGGAGCAGTGGAGCAGGCAGGGCAAGTGGGCTCAGCAGAGCCAGACATCTTGGTATTACAGTACTTACAGAGATAGTAAGTCACGGAAGTTCCAGGTTTCTGTTTAGAGGAAGGAACAGCTCTGGATACGGACATAATGTAGAAAGAAAAAAGGAGATAGGAACTTTCTCACCCTAGCTTGTGTCCCCTGTCAGCTGCAGTGAGGAGACTCGCTCTGAGCAGCTAGAAAGAGAGTGAACAGGCCAGCCAATAGGAAGAGAGGGGCGTGCCTGAAGCAAGGCACTCACTAACTGACCCCTACCTACTGAAAATCGCGCCCACGGCGCTGATTGGAGGCTGCTTCGCGCCTCTGAGAGCTCCTAGCCCTGTGGGCGGAGCTATAGACGGCCTTAAAGAACTGTCATGGCGCCCGCTTCTTGTCCCGAGTGCACCTGACGGCCGTTTATGTGGCTGGGGGAAGAGAGCGGGCTGACAAAGCGCCGGCAGAGACTGCCGGTGAAAGAGAAAGTAAGCCGGCGCTAAAGCGCCCAGCTCACGGCAGCGCCGCGGCTGTCAGTCGCATATAAGGCGTTGCCGACAAAACGAAAGTAAACCGGTGCTGAGAGCGTCCGGCCCGATACAGCGCCGCGGCTGACAGCCGCATATAAGGCGCTGACATGGTAGCACAAGCACACACGCACACACACACAAATAAGTGTAGTGCCCCATAAAAAATGCCCCCTCAGGTGCCACTGCTCCCCCAGAATAAAGTACAGCCCTTGCATAGGCTAGCCCATAAAGTGTAGGTGGGCCAAAACAGGGGGTCTCCAGAGGTTGCGAGTTCGTACCTATGGAGAAAAAAGGGGGAAAAGTACTTACCTCAGTCAGAAGTACTTACCTAAAGGAGTCTTCAGTGAAGTCTTCAGTCAGCTTTAGTTACCTGCATCACGCCTGGCTGCTATGCGCGAGCAGGTAAATAGGGGGACCCGGACCCATGAGGTACCACCCAAGCGCTGACCGTTGGTGAGGGGGGGGGGGGGTTAACAGCGCATATACGCAATGTCTTTGCCCCCTCACTCGCAATGGGGAAACGGGGAACCGCAGTCCCTGAGTCCCCACCTGAAAACAGAAAAGAAAAGGAATAAAAAACAATCCAGATCATGTCCACCTCCTTCAGACACTAAGCTTAAACTGATTGGCTCAGAGCCTGAAGGCGGGTATATCCTGCTGGGAGGAGCCAACTGTTTTTGTTGCCATAGTGTCACATCTAGAGACAGCAGCATACACCCCACGGTCTGTGTCCCCCAATGGAGCCGATAGAGAAATTGTATGTTTATGGGTGAAAAAGTACTGTCCCTCCAGCTATTGCATGCGTGTCTCTATGAGGAATCCAAATACAGGAAGTGAGGACAGGACAAGCAGGGCTCTGTGCAGG
The DNA here is from genome assembly GCF_029499605.1 of Hyla sarda. Taxonomy (NCBI): domain Eukaryota; kingdom Metazoa; phylum Chordata; class Amphibia; order Anura; family Hylidae; genus Hyla; species Hyla sarda. The sequence continues at coordinate 31,743,512 of NC_079196.1, forward strand.
CTCCTGACTTGTCAATCATCCTCATGTGTGAGCCAGTAGCATGTCACAGAGCCTCACTGCACAGAGCCCTGCTTATCCTCAGTGTACAGAGCCCTGCCTGTCCTCAGTATGTGTACAGAGCCCTACTTGCCCTCAGTGTACAGAGCCCTGCTTGTCCTCAGTGTACAGAGCCCTGCTTGTCCTCAGTGTACAGAGCCCTGCTTGTCCTCAGTGTACAGAGCACTGCTTGTCCTCAGTGTACATAGCCCTGCTTATCCTCAGTGTACAGAGCCTTGCTTGTCCTCAGTGTGCAGAGAGCCCTGCTTGTCCTCAGTGTACAGAGCCCTGCTTGTCCTCAGTGTACAGAGCACTGCTTGTCCTCAGTGTACATAGCCCTGCTTATCCTCAGTGTACAGAGCCCTGCTTGTCCTCAGTGTGCAGAGAGCCCTGCTTGTCCTCAGTGTACAGAGCCCTGCTTATCCTCAGTGTACAGAGCCTTGCTTGTCCTCAGTGTACAGATCGCTGCTTGCCCTCAGTGTACAGAGCCCTGCTTGTCCTCAGTGTACAGAGCCCTGCTTATCCTCGGTGTACAGAGCCCTGCTTGTCCTCGGTGTACAGAGCCATGCTTGTCCTCAGTGTACAGAGCCCTGTTTGTCCTCAGTGTACAGAGCCCTGTTTGTCCTCAGTGTACAGAGCCCTGCTTGTCCTCAGTGTACAGAGCCCTGCTTGTCCTCACTGTACAGAGCCCCGCCTGTCCTCAGTGTACAGAGCCCCGCTTGTCCTCGGTGTACAGAGCCCCGCTTGTCCTCGGTGTACAGAGCCCCGCTTGTCCTCGGTGTACAGAGCCCCGCTTGTCCTCGGTGTACAGAGCCCTGCTTGTCCTCAGTGTACAGAGCCCTGCTTGTCCTCAGTGTACAGAGCTCTGCTTGTCCTCAGTGTACAGAGCCCTGCTTGTCCTCAGTGTACAGAGCCCTGCTTGTCCTCAGTGTACAGAGCCCTGCTTGTCCTCAGTGTACAGAGCCCTGCTTGTCCTCAGTGTACAGAGCCCTGCTTGTCCTCAGTGTACAGAACCCTGCTTGTCCTCAGTGTACAGAGCTCTGCTTCTCCTCACTGCACAGAGCCCTGCTTGTCCTCACTACACAGAGCCCCACTTCTCCCCCCCCTCACTTCCTGTTTTTGGACTCCTCATAGAGACACGCATGCAATAGCTGCTGGGACAAAAATATACATATTTCTTTAACCAATGTATATTACAAATATACATGTAATTGTATTATCTACATTATATAAAAAGTTTTTGTTGATGACAAATACACTTTAAGGCCCCCTCTGGCCCCTCCTTAGTGATGCCATTGGGTGCTAGACACATAAAAATGATAAGTACATGATCAGGATTAGGTGCTGAATAATTTTTGTGTAGAATTTGACAGGTATGCTTTAAGGCTATTTCCAAAATCGTCTTTTTTTTTTTTTTTTTTTTTTAAATGCGTTTTAGAGGAAATTGTTGCAAATGTGGATGTAACTTTTTAAAATATTTATCATAGAACTCAGTCTTCAGTAATCCACCCTTTCATGAAGAGATGAGAAAGCCTCTGCACCAGTGTTTCTCAATCAGGGTGGCTCCAGGTGTTGCAAAACTACAACTCCCAGCATGCCCGGACAGCCTTTGGCTGTCCGGGCATGCTGAGCGTTGTAGTTTTGCAACAGCTGGAGACACCCCGGTTGGGAAACACTAATCTAAAGAATTGCTCTGTATTGCCTTAGTGTGATAAAGTATACTGGCTGTGACCAAATGTAGTAGGAGGAAGGACTGTGCCAGTTCCTTGCATCCTAACCCGTGGCAGGGGCACTTCTCTATTCAGCATCAGCTCCATCTATAGTAACTGAGAAGAGTCCTGCTCAATTATATCATAAAAAAGTTAATTGTTGTAATGAAAGTACAAAGATCTGGATTTTGTAACCGCCCGTGCATGTAAAATACCTGGAAGGCTATGTTCACACGGCGGAATTTCTGTGTGAAATTACGCCAGAAATCTCAGCTTGGAAATTCAGCAAAATTTACTATGAATTCAGCAAAATCATTAAAGGGTTACTCCTCTGGAAAACATCTCATCCCCAACCAAAGGATAGGGGATAAGATATCTAATTGCAGGGGTCCCGGCATGCGGCACCCCAGTCATCCGGGACACGGAGCAAACTCCGCTCCACGTGCCGGATGACTGGTGACTACAGCCGTCACGACCCCTCCATTCATGTCTATGGGAGGAGGCGTGACAGCTACGTACACACCCTCCCATAGACATGAATGGAGGGTGTGTGATGTGACGTCACGGACACGAAAACTCCAAGCTTCCGTGTTCCGGACAACACCGCTCCCGGCTGATCGCGGGGGTCCCCCATCCCAATGATCAGCCATCTTATCCCCTGTCCTTAGGGGATAAGATGTTTTTTGGCAGAGTACCCCTTTAAACATGTGTTTACATTTTCCAGAACTCTGGGCAGAATCCCATTGAAGTCAATGGGGCTCTGGTTTTCGTTAGAGTTTTGTAATTTGATCTCGCAGAAATTCTGGCAAAATTCTGCCAAAATTCCCCAGCAAGCTTTGCAGAGCAGAATCACAGAATTTTCGTGGTGTAAACATAGCCTAAAGCTGCACCCGTGCACTGGAACCAGAGAGGAGCCAAAAGTGCGTCTACCAGTAGGGGGAGACAACATCACAAGTGAACCATGAAGGGAGCCAGGAGCTGAGTTGCCCATAGCAACCAATCAGATCGCTTCTTTCATTTTTGAAAAGGCCTCTGCAAAATGAAAGAAGTGATTTAATTGGTTGCTATGGGCAACTCAGCAGCTTTTCCTTTGGACAGGTTTTGATAAATCTCCCCTATATGCTAATATATATATATATATATATATATGTATTTATACACAAACACACACACTAGCCACTATTAGGTACACCTGTTCAGTTTCTTGCTAACACAAATAACTGATCAGCCAATCATATGGCGGCAACTCAATACATTTAGGCATGTTGACGCGGTCAAGACAGCTTGTTGAAGCTCAAACAGAGCATCAGAATGGGGGGAGAAAGGAGATTTAAGGGACTGCTAATGTGGCATTGTTTATTGGTGCCAGAAGGGAATTTGCTGATCTACTGGGTTTTTAATGCACAACCAGAGAATAACGGAGAATGCCTTATTGATGTCCAAGGAGAATAGGCAGACTGGTTTGAGATGACAGGAAGGCAGCAGTAACACAAATAACCACTGGTTACACCCAAGGTCTGCAGAATGCCATCTCTGAACACACTACACATTGTCCAACCTTGAAGCAGATGGGCTACAGCAGCAGGAGACCACACTGGGTTATACTACTGTACTGCTAAGTACAGGAAACTGAGGCTACAATTCACACAGGCACCAAAACTGGATAATGGAAGATGGAAGAACGTTGTCTGGTCTGATGAGTCTCCATTCCAGCTGTGATATTCAGATGACAGGGTCAGAATTTGGTGTAAATAACATGAAAGCATGGATCCCTCCTGCCTTGTATCAGGTTCAGGCTAGTGGGGAATGGTGGGGGGGACATTTTCTTGGCACACTTTGGCCCCCTTAGTACCAATTGATCCTGGTATAAACACCACAGCTTACCTGAGTATTGTTACTGACCATGTCCGTCCCTTGATGACCACATCACCCCCTAGATCAGTGTTTCCCAAACCAGCGTGCCTGCAGCTGTTGCAAAACTGCAGCTCCCAGCATGCCCAGACAGCCATATGCTGGGAGCTGTAGTTTTGCAACAGCTGGAGGCACGCTGGTTTGGGAAACACAGCTTTAACCCATTACATGGTCAAGTCTTCTGGGGTGACAATAAATAAATAAATAAATAAGCAAATAGTTAAAATAAAAGTTTAAAAAAATTAATCATTCCAGCAGTACATTTTCATTTTTTTCCCAAATAAAAAGAAAAAAGAAGAACACATCCCAAAAAATCCCCAAAATAGTTTTTTTTGGTCAAAGTCTATTCCACAATTAAAACCAGGTCAAAATATCCTATATATATATATATATATATATATATATATATATATATATATATATATGAAAAATTTGAGAAACAAATAAAAAAATAAAAGTGGTAAGGCTCATAGAGGATGAGGAGAAATAACATTTACAGTGGGGCAAATAAGTATTTAGTCAGCCACCAATTGTGCAAGTTCTCCCACTTAAAAAGATGAGAGGCTGTAATTGTCATCATAGGTTATAACCTCAACTATGAGAGACATAAGGAGAAAAAAAATCCATAAAATCACATTGTCTGATTTTTAAAGAATTTATTTGCAAATTATGGTGGAAAATAAGTATTTGGTCAATAACAAAAGTTAATCTCAATACTTTGTTTTATACCCTAAGTTGGCAATGACAGAGGTCAAACGTTTTCTGTAAGTCTTCACAAGGTTTTCACACACTGTTGCTGGTATTTTGGCCCATTCCTCCATGCAGATCTCCTCTAGAGCAGTGATGTTTTGGGGCTGTTGCTGGGCAACACGGACTTTCAATTCCCTCCAAAGGTTTTCTATGGGGTTCAGATCTGGAGACTGGCTAGGCCACTCCAGGACCTTGAAATGCTTCTTACACAGCCACTCCTTTGTTGCCCGGGTGGTGTGCTTGGGATCATTGTCATTCTGAAAGATCCAGCCACGTTTCACCTTCAATGCCCATGCTGATGGAAGGAGGTTTTAACTCAAAATCTCACGATACATGGCCCCATTCATTCTTTCCTTTACACGGATCAGTGGTCCTGGTCCCTTAGCAGAAAAACAGCCCCAATGCATGATGTTTCCACCCCCATGCTTCACAGTAGGTATGGTGTTCTTTGGATGCAACTCAGCATTCTTTCTCCTCCAAAAACGAGGAGTTGAGTTTTTACCAAAAAGTTCTACTTTGGTTTCATCTGACCATATGACATTCTCTCAATACTCTTCTGGATCATCCAAATGCTTTCTAGTAAACTTCAGACAGGCCCAGACATGTACTGGCTTAAGCAGGGGGACACGTCTGGCACTGCACGATTTGAGTCCCTGGCGGCATAGTGTGTTACTGATGGTAGCCTTTGTTACTTTGGTCCCAGCTCTCTGCAGGTCATTCACTAGGTCCCCCCAGTGTGGTTCTGGAATTTTTGCTCACCGTTCTTGTGATCTTTTGACACCACGGGGTGAGATCCTGCGTGGAGCCCCAGATCGAGGGAGATTATCAGTGGTCTTGTAGGTTTTCTATTTTCTAATAATTGCTCCCACAGTTGATTTCTTCACACCAAGCTACTTGCCTATTGCAGATTCAGTCTTCCCAGCCTGGTGCAGGTCTACAATTTTGTTTCTGGTGTCCTTCTCCAGCTCTTTGGTCTTGGCCATAGTGGAGTTTGGAGTGTGACTGTTTGAGGTTGTGGACAGGTGTCTTTTATACTGATAACAAGTTTACACAGGGGCCATTAATACAGGTAACGAGTGGAGGACAGAGGAGACTCTTAAAGAAGAAGTTACAGGTCTGTGAGAGACAGAAATCTTGCTTGTTTGTAGGTGACCAAATACTTATGTTCCACCATAATTTGCAAATAAATTCTTTAACCTGATAACGACCATGGACGTTTATGCTCGTCCAATGGCCGTTACCGTGGTATGACGCAGGCTCCCGACTCGAGCCCGCGACATAACGGCCGGCCCCCAGCTAATTCTTGTAGCTGGGGGCCGGCGTTAATGGCCGACATGCGGCGATCGCCGCGGCCAGCTATTAACCCTTTAGATTGCCGCTGTCAAAGTTGACAGCGGCGTCTAAAGGTGCCTGTATCCCGTCCCTGGTGGTCCAGTGGGGGGCGATCCACTACTGAGGTAGCCTGTGGGCTTACCTCTCCTGCTGAGGCGGCTCTGGGGCTCTGAATGATGCAGCCTGGCAGGACCAGGCTTTATCAATCGAGCGCAGAGCACACTGATCATTGTGGTTTTATGAAACCACAATGATCTGTATGAGGAATCTAATGATTCCTCCTAAAAGTCCCCTAAGGAGACTAAAAGTGTAAAAAAAAAAAGTTTAAAAAAAGTTTAAAATACACACATTAACCCCTTCCTTTTTAAAAGTTAAAATCACCCCCCCCCTTTCCCAAATTCCATATTAAAAATATGTAACCATAATAAAAATACAAATATGTGGTATCGCCGCGTGCGTAAATGTCCAAACTATAAAAATATATCATTAATTAAACCGCACGTTCAATGGCGTACATGCAAAAAAATTCAAAAGTCCAAAATAGCGTATTTTTGGTCACTTTTCATACCATAAAAGAAGGAATAAAAAGCGATCAAGAAGTCCGATCAAAATAAAAATGGTACCGATTAAAACTTCAGATCACGGCGCAAAAAATTGGCCCCCAAACAGCCCTGTACGCGGAAAAATAAAAAAGTTATAGGGGTCAGAATAGGACATGTATACATTTTCGTGCATGTAGATATGATTTTTTCCAGAAGAACGACGAAATTAAACCTATATAAGTAGGGGATCATTTGAATCATTTAATCATTTTAAAAATGTACAGCTTAGAAACAGAAGCGCCCAAAATTTACAAAATTGTGTTTTTTCTTCAATTTTGGCGCATAATGATTTTTTTTCCCGTTTCGCCGTAAATGTTTGTGTAAAATGACTGATATCATTACAAAGTAGAATTGGTGGCGCAAAAAATAAGCCATAATATGGATTTTTAGGTGCAAAATTGAAAGGGTTATGATTTTTAAAAGGTAAGGAGAAAAAAACGAAAGTCTAAAAACAGAAAAATGCTTGGTCCTTAACCTCTTAAGGACCCATGACGTATGCATACGTCATGAGTCCCGGTCCTGCGATATAACGCGGGGTCACACGGTGACCCCGCATCATATCGCGGCGGGCCCGGCGTCATAGTGAAGCCGGGACCCGCCTCTAATAGCGCGCGGCACTGATCGCTGTGCCGCGCGCTATTAACCCTTTAGCCGCGCGCTCAAAGCTGAGCCGCGCGGCTAAAAACGAAAGTAAAAGTGCCCGGCTAGCTCAGGGAGCTGTTCGGGATCGCCGCGGTATAATCGCGGCATCCCGAACAGCTGTAGCACAGGAGGAAGGTCTCTTACCTTCTCCTGCGCTGTCCGATCGCCGAATGAATGCTTCAAGCCTGAGATCCAGGCTTGAGCAATCAATCGCCGAAAACACTGATTGATCCATTCCTATGGAGATGGATCAATCAGTGTAAAAGATCAGTACATGCAATGTTATAGCCCCCCCTATAGGAGCTATAATATGGCATAAGAAAAGTGTAAAAAAATCATTAACCCTTTCAATTATCCCTTTCCCTAATAAAAGTTTGAATCACCCGGCATTTCCAAAAATAAAAAAAACATTATGTAAATAATAATAAAAATAAACATATGTGGTATCGCCGCGTGCGGAAATGTCCGATTTATAAAAATATACCGCTTTTTAAACCGCTCGTTCAATGGCGTACGCGCAAAAAAATTCCAAAGTCCAAAATAGCGCATTTTTGATCACTTTTTATACCACAAAAAAGTGAATAAAAAGTGATCAAAAAGTCTGATCAGAACAAAAATGGTACCGCTAAAAACTTCAGATGACGGCGCAAAAAATGAGTCCTCAAACCGCCCTGAACACAAAAAAATAAAAAAGTTATAGGGGTCAAAAGATGACCATTTTAAACGTATAAATTTTCCTGCATGTATTCATGATTTTTTTCGGAAGTGATACAAATTCAAACCTATACAAGTAGGGTATCATTTTAACCGTATGGACCTACAGAATAAAGATAAGGTATCATTTTTGATAAAAAATGTACTGCGTAAAAATAGAAGCCCCCAAAACTTACAAAATAGTGTTTTTTCATCAATTTTGTCGCACATTGATTTTTTTTCCCGTTTCACCGTAGATTTTTGGGTAAAATGACTAATGTCATTACAAAGTAGAATTAGTGACGCAAAAATTAAGCCATTATATATAATTTTAGGTGAAAATTTTTAAGAGTTATGATTTTTTAAAGTTAAGGAGGAAAAATTGAAAATGAAAAAACGGAAAAAGCCCGGGTCCTTAAGGGGTTAAGGGGTTAAAAAAATCAGACAATGTGATTTTATGGATTTTTTCTCCTTATGTCTCTCATAGTTGAGGTTATAACCTATGATGATGATTACAGCCTCTCTCGTCTTATTAAGTGGGAGAACTTGTACAATTGGTGGCTGACTAAATACTTTTTTGCCCCACTGTAGGGGTTAGACCCCAAGGCTCTGTTCACACACGGCGTTTTTACCCTTATTTGCCGAAGTCGCTGTAGAAATAGCGCACTGTTACTGCGATTTCCATTGTGCTATTTTCACCAGCTTTCTGACATTTACAGCGGTACCTAAACGCCATATGTGAACACAGCCCCATAATATCAGGCGCTTTATTGCGATTAGTTTTGTGATCTGAGTCTCTCCAGCTGCAGTCAGACTACAACTCTCAGCATGTCCTGGCAGCTAGGATGGGAGTTGTAGTCTCCATCCTATGAGTGATGTGGTCCCCCCTCACAGACTACAGTTCCCATGATGCGGTTGGTGGTGACGCGGTGTGGGCGGGGCCAGTGATGCGGTTGGTGCTGATGCGGGATGGCTGAGGTGGCGGCCGCACACCGGCTCGGGCTCTGATCACACACGGCGGATCCTGGGGCGGCGGCTGAGCTGGGGGCGATAGCGGGACAGACGCTGCGGTGTGTACAGGGACATATTGATGCGGTAACTGACTCTCCGGGAAGATGGCAGATCCCGCGGAGTGCAGCATCAAGGTGATGTGCCGCTTCCGGCCTCTGAACAGCGCGGAGACCCATCGGGGAGACAAGTTCATCCCGGTCTTCAAGGGGGACGACACCATCGTGGTCGGGGTGAGTGTCACCGGAGGGGGCGCCTGCCGGGGGGATATAGAGGGGAGGGGTATAGTGTATATATGGGAGGGGGTCACCTGTATATAGAGGGATGGATATAGTGTATATATGGGAGGGGGTCACCTGTATATATGGGAGGGATATAGTGTATATATGGGAGGGGTACAGTGTATATATGGGAGGGGGGTCACCTGTATATAGAGGGATGGATATAGTGTATATATGGGAGGGGGTCACCTGTATATATGGGGGGGATATAGTGTATATATGAGAGGGGTTCACCTGTATATATGGGAGGGATATAGTGTATATATGGGAGGGGGTCACCTGTATATATGGGAGGGATATAGTGTATATATGGGAGGGGTACAGTGTATATATGGGAGGGGGGTCACCTGTATATAGAGGGATGGATATAGTGTATATATGGGAGGGGGTCACCTGTATATATGGGGGGAATATAGTGTATATATGAGAGGGGGTCACCTGTATATATGGGAGGGATATAGTGTATATATGGGAAGGGGTCACCTGTATATAGAGGGGAGGGGTACAGTGTATATATGGGAAGGGGTCACCTGTATATATGGGAGGGATATAGTGTATATATGGGAGGGGGTCACCTATATATAGAGGGATGGATATGGTGTATATATGGGAGGGGGTCACCTGTATATAGAGGGGAGGGGTATAGTGTATATATGGGAGGGGGTCACCTGTATATAGAGGAATGGATATAGTGTATATATGGGAGGGGGTCACCTGTATATAGAGGAATGGATATAGTGTATATATGGGAGGGGGTCACCTGTATATAGAGGGATGGATATAGTGTATATATGGGAGGGGGTCACCTGTATATAGAGGGAGGTGTATGGTGTATATATGGGAGGGGGTCACCTGTATATATGGGAGGGATATAGTGTATATATGGGAGGGGTACAGTGTATATATGGGAGGGGGTCACCTGTATATAGAGGGAGGTGTATAGTGTATATATATGGGAGAGGATCACATGTATATAGAGGGAGGGGTATAGTGTATATATGGGAGGGGGTCACCTGTATATAGAGGGAGGTGTATAGTGTATATATGAGAGGGGGTCACCTGTATATAGAGGGAGGTGTATAGTGTATATATGGGAGGGGGTCACCTGTATATAGAGGGGAGGGGTATAGTGTATATATGGGAGGGGGTCATCTGTATATAGAGGGATGGATATAGTGTATATATGGGAGGGGGTCACCTGTATATAGAGGGATGGATATAGTGTATATATGGGATATAATGGGATGGATATAATGTATATATGGGATATAATGGGATGGGTATAATGTATATATGGGATATAATGGGATGGGTATAGTGTATATATGGGATATAATGTATATGGGATATAATGGGATGGGTATAGTGTATATATGGGATATAATGGGATGGATATAGTGTATATATGGGATATAATGGGATGGGTATAGTGTATATATGGGATATAATGTATATGGGATATAATGGGATGGGTATAGTGTATATATGGGATATAATGGGATGGATATAGTGTATATATGGGATATAATGGGATGGGTATAGTGTATATATGGGATATAATGGGATGGGTATAATGTATATATGGGATATAATGGGATGGATATAGTGTATATATGGGATATAATGTATATATGGGATATAATGGGATGGTATAGTGTATATATGGGATATAATGGGATGGATATAGTGTATATATGGGATATAATGTATATATGGGATATAATGGGATGGTATAGTGTATATATGGGATATAATGGGATGGGTATAATGTATATATGGGATATAATGGGATGGTATAGTGTATATATGGGATATAATGGGATGGGTATAGTGTATATATGGGATATAATGTATATATGGGATATAATGGGATGGGTATAGTGTATATATGGGATATAGTGTATATATGGGATATAATGGGATGGGTATAGTGTATATATGGGATATAATGGGATGGATATAGTGTATATATGGGATATAATGTATATATGGGATATAATGGGATGGTATAGTGTATATATGGGATATAATGGGATGGGTATAATGTATATATGGGATATAATGGGATGTATAGTGTATATATGGGATATAATGGGATGGGTATAGTGTATATATGGGATATAATGTATATATGGGATATAATGGGATGGTATAGTGTATATATGGGATATAATGGGATGGGTATAATGTATATATGGGATATAATGGGATGGTATAGTGTATATATGGGATATAATGGGATGGGTATAGTGTATATATGGGATATAATGGGATGGTATAGTGTATATATGGGATATAATGGGATGGTATAGTGTATATATGGGATATAATGGGATGGTTATAGTGTATATATGGGATATAATGGGATGGATATAGTGTATATATGGGATATAATGGGATGGATATAATGTATATATGGGATATAATGGGATGGATATAGTGTATATATGGGATATAATGGGATGGATATAGTGTATATATGGGATATAATGGGATGGATATAGTGTATATATGGGATATAATGAGATGGATATAGTGTATATATGGGATATAATGTATATATGGGATATAATGTATATATGGGATATAATGGGATGGTATAGTGTATATATGGGATATAATGGGATGGTATAGTGTATATATGGGATATAATGGGATGGATATAGTGTATACATGGGATATAATGGGATGGTTATAGTGTATATATGGGATATAATGGGATGGATATAGTGTATATATGGGATATAATGGGATGGATATAATGTATATATGGGATATAATGGGATGGATATAGTGTATATATGGGATATAATGGGATGGATATAATGTATATATGGGATATAATGGGATGGATATAGTGTATATATGGGATATAATGGGATGGGTATAGTGTATATATGGGATATAATGGGATGGATATAGTGTATATATGGGATATAATGGGATGGGTATAATGTATATATGAGATATAATGGGATGGGTATAATGTATATATGAGATATAATGGGATGGGTATAATGTATATATGGGATATAATGGGATGGGTATAGTGTATATATGGGATATAATGGGATGGATATAGTGTATATATGGGATATAATGGGATGGATATAGTGTATATATGGGATATAATGGGATGGATATAGTGTATATATGGGATATAATGGGATGGATATAGTGTATATATGGGATATAATGTATATATGGGATATAATGGGATGGGTATAGTGTATATATGGGATATAATGTATATATGGGATATAATGGGATGGATAAAGTGTATATATGGGATATAATGGGATGGATATAGTGTATATATGGGATATAATGGGATGGATATAGTGTATATATGGGATATAATGGGATGGGTATAATGTATATATGGGATATAATGGGATGGGTATAGTGTATATATGGGATATAATGGGATGGATATAATGTATATATGGGATATAATGGGATGGATATAGTGTATATATGGGATATAATGGGATGGGTATAATGTATATATGGGATATAATGGGATGGGTATAATGTATATATGGGATATAATGGGATGGGTATAATGTATATATGGGATATAATGGGATGGGTATAATGTATATATGGGATATAATGGGATGGATATAGTGTATATATGGGATATAATGGGATGGATATAGTGTATCTATGGGATATAATGGGATGGGTATAATGTATATATGGGATATAATGGGATGGATATAGTGTATATATGGGATATAATGGGATGGGTATAGTGTATATATGGGATATAATGGGATGGGTATAGTGCATATATGGGATATAATGGGATGGGTATAATGTATATATGGGATATAATGGGATGGATATAGTGTATATATGGGATATAATGGGATGGATATAGTGTATATATGGGATATAATGGGATGGATATAGTGTATATATGGGATATAATGGGATGGGTATAATGTATATATGGGATATAATGGGATGGGTATAATGTATATATGGGATATAATGGGATGGATATAGTGTATATATGGGATATAATGGGATGGATATAGTGTATATATGGGATATAATGGGATGGTATAGTGTATATATGGGATATAATGGGATGGATATAGTGTATATATGGGATATAATGGGATGGGTATAATGTATATATGGGATATAATGGGATGGGTATAATGTATATATGGGATATAATGGGATGGATATAGTGTACATATGGGATATAATGGGATGGTATAGTGTATATATGGGATATAATGGGATGGTATAGTGTATATATGGGATATAATGGGATGGATACAGTGTATATATGGGATATAATGGGATGGATATAGTGTATATATGGGATATAATGGGATGGATATAGTGTATATATGGGATATAATGGGATGGATATAGTGTATATATGGGATATAATGAGATGGATATAGTGTATATATGGGATATAATGTATATATGGGATATAATGTATATATGGGATATAATGGGATGGATATAGTGTATATATGGGATATAATGTATATATAGGATATAATGGGATGGATATAATGTATATATGGGATATAATGGGATGGGTATAATGTATATATGGGATATAATGGGATGGAAATAATGTATATATGGGATATAGTGGGATGGGTATAGTGTATATATGGGATATAATGGGATGGATATAATGTATATATGGGATATAATGGGACGGATATAGTGTATATATGGGATATAATGAGATGGATATAGTGTATATATGGGATATAATGTATATATGGGATATAATGGGATGGATATAGTGTATATATGGGATATAGTGTATATGGGATATAATGTATATATATAGGATATAATGGGATGGATATAATGTATATATGGGATATTATGGGATGGGTATAGTGTATATATGGGATATAATGAGATGGATATAGTGTATATATGGGATATAATGTATATATGGGATATAATGGGATGGATATAGTGTATATATGGGATATAATGAGATGGATATAGTGTATATATGGGATATAATGTATATATAGGATATAATGGGATGGATATAGTGTATATATGGGATATAGTGTATATGGGATATAATGTATATATGGGATATAATGGGATGGATATAGTGTATATATGGGATATAATGGGATGGATAAAATGTATATATGGGATATAATGGGATGGATATAGTGTATATATGGGATATAATGGGATGGATAAAATGTATATATGGGATATAATGGGATGGATATAGTGTATATATGGGATATAGTGTATATGGGATATAATGTATATATAGGATATAATGGGATGGATATAATGTATATATGGGATATAATGTATATATGGGATATAATGTATATATGGGTATAGTATATATATATATATATATATATATATATATATATATATATATGGGATATAATGGGATGGATATAATGTATATATGGGATATAATGGGATGGATATAATGTATATATGGGATATAATGGGTACATTGTATAGATTCTTTGTGGCCTTGTACAGTGTAGGGTAGAGACGCAGTCATCAGGCACATAGCATTAATAGTATTATTAGTATTATTAGTATTACTGTGTCATTTTATTGTTTACTAAGCGTTGGACAGTGTGTACACAGGTAGTAATAATATGAGGGATGACCTCTATATAACAGCATCTATGTGTTATCTATCAGGACTGTAGCGGTGGAGGATGCCCCCACTATATGGAGAGCGGAGGGTGTTATATACCTGTCTCCTTTTGTTTACATAACATTCTGTTCTAATGTAAATATTGTATCCTGCAGCTACATCTCTATAGAGGGAGAAGGATAATATAACACAGTGGTTCCCAACCAGGGTGCCTCCAGCTGCGGCAAAACTACAACTCCCAGCATGCCCGGACAGCCGAAGGCTGTCCGGGCATGCTGGGAGTTGTAGTTTTTCAGCAGCTGGAGGCACCCTGGTTGGGAAACCCTGCTCTAACCCCCTCAGACTCATCATCTCTCCCTGTTATATAAGCTTTAGTGGTCTCTGGCTCCTATATATTAGGGTCTGCACAGATTGTATATACCTCGTGCCGGAATATACATGAAGCCCAGGGCGCGTTGTTGTTAGGTCAGGGCTGGGGTGCAGGTTATATTGGAGGAGGGGGCTGTTTTTTTTCCTTCTTTCTTGTATTGATTATACAGGGGGTGGGGTGGATTCTCTGGCTTCTTCAGCCAATCACTGATGGGGGGGGGATAAGCTGTTGGTGGGGGAGGGGGCTACAGGGGTGACTGTGGACATCACTGGGGGGGGGGGATGCAGGGCCTGACCTGCTGACTGGTGCCCATAATTCCTTACAATGAAACAGCTGAATAAATAAAATCCTGCAGCCTTATAAACCCAGGGGCCACACGCACATTGTGGTTGCAGTGCCGGGGCCACGTGCGTGGTCTGTGTTGTGACCTTTGCTGGAAATAACATGGTGCTTCCCTTCATCTGCCCCGTCCCCATCATCCTCGGCTTGTCCTTCAGGGACCACACGGTCAGCCATTGTGTGCAGAGCTGCTCCTCATCCTCGCATTATTCCCTGGCAGCTGGGGACGTTCTGGCTGTTTCTGCTGCATCCTCATGATGAATTCATTGAGTTATGCACATGCTCAGTGCGGCTCCTGCAGAGGACCAGCTGATAGACACCTCGCTGTCGCTTCCTGATTTCGTTATATAAAGATCAGCATTTGCATCATTTGTATACATTGTGTTTGTGTTTATATATATATATATATATATATATATATATATATATAGCTATGGTGCAGTAATGAAATAGTGAGATACCTTGGGTGGGATGGTCAAAGCTATTTGGCCGCCAAATTGCAAGCTAAGTATCTCACTATTTCATTACTTCACCATAGATGAACAGCTTCTCATGTTTTATCTATATACTCATGTTTTATCTATATACTCATGTTTTATCTATATCTTTGTGCTAGCAGTGTGCTGCTGTATTCTCCTGTTGCTGTATATTTAGCCCAGCAGCCTGCACCTGTAAGCCAGGTCCATATAATAGTTTGGAATCAATAGTGCTGGCCAACTTATTCTTTGTTTATATATATATATATATATATATATATATATATATATATATACACACATACACTGCCATATGGAGTCCACAAAAAAAAAAATCTAAAAAAAATATATATTTTTATTATATTTATTATCACAATTAAAACATACAAAAAAAATTAAAACTAACTAATAAAAAAAAATACTCACAGAAACACACTAAGGGTGCGTTCACACGGCCGTCTGTCCCCGTTTTTTTTTTAATCCCCATTTCGGTTCCGTTCTTGCAGGCTGTAATCGGATAAACAACGCTTTAAAAAAAATCCCATTCATGTCAATGGGATTTTTTTTTCCAATCCTTTTACATCCGTTTGCACCTGTCTGCGCTCATTTCCATTTAAATTTTTTTTTTTTACGGGAGAAAAGACGGCAGATGCAGTATTTTTTTCTCCCGTCAAAAAATAAATAAATTTAAAAAAAACAAGAAAAAATGGATACAGTCAATTTAACATTGAAGTCTATGGAAAACAGATGAGCCTTTAATGTCATCCGTTTGCATCCGTTTTTTCAATCTGTCTTTTGATCCAGTTTTACTTCTGAGCATGCTTAGAACAAAGAAAAAACATATTTTTTGGGGGGGTTTATTAACTGAACAATAACGGATCCAAACGGATAGAAATGGATAACATCCATTTGCATCTGTTATTGTCCGTTTTTTTTTTTTTTTTTAAAGTCCGTTTTTTTTTTTTTTTTTGACGGGAGAAGAACGGGACGGGTCTAGATGGCCGTGTCAATGCAGCCTTAGATCCAACAGGACAGGAGAGAGATCTGTGTTGTTGTTGTATTTAGTTCACTGAGGATTGTCTAGACTGGATACAATTGTATCAATTGCTCAGCTACAAGAAGTATTAGTAAACAATTTTACCTCTGGATATAAACAATCATTGTTCCCATTCACTGAAAGCAAGCAGAAATCTACAAATGGGTAGCAGCGTCTTGATCAATGGAAGGACGGTCTGCGACGGCCTCTACCAATTGTGTGTATTTTCTTTTTAAACATTGTTTTCTGAAATTCGTTATCTAATCTAATGTTTTGCAAACTGTTTAACTCCAGCTGTTTCAAAAATACAAATCCCAGCATGTCAGCTTGCTAGGACTTGTTATTTGCAACATCTGGAGGTCCACAGTTTGGAGACCACTGATCTAATCCCTGTTGCCATGTAGACTTTCTTGTAAAAAAAAATCTCAGAGATTCGATCTGCACATGGCTCATATGGACCTTTTTTTAGGGTATGTAAAAGACCTAGACCTCCTATGGATTACTTTTATGGGATCACAATGCTGGCCATACATGTTACATCGGACTGAGATATTACAAGACTTAGGTGGCTGCGGTGGTCCTGGCTTGAGGGACTTTACTAGGCTGCGGTGGTCCTGGCTGGAGGGATGTCACTAAGCTGCGGTGGTCTTTGCTGGAGGGATGTCACTAGGCTGCGGTGGTCCTGGCTGGAGGGATGTCACTAGGCAGTGAAGGTCCTGGCTGGAGGGATGTCACTAGGCAGTGATGGTCCTGGCTGGAGGGATGTCACTAAGCTGCGGTGGTCCTTGCTGGAGGGATGTCACTAGGCTATGGTGGTCCTGGCTGGAGGGATGTCACTAGGCTGCGGTGGTCCTGGCTGGAGGGATGTCACTAGGCTGTGATGGTCCTGGCTGGAGGGATGTCACTAGGCTGTGGTGGTCCTGGCTGGAGGGATGTCACTAGGCTTTGGTGGTCCTGGCTGGAGGGATGTCACTAGGCTATGGTGGTCCTGGCTGGAGGGATGTCACTAGGCTGCGGTGGTCCTGGCTGGAGGGATGTCACTAGGCTGTGGTGGTCCTGGCTGGAGGGATGTCACTAGGCTGTGGTGGTCCTGGCTGGAGGGATGTCACTAGGCTTTGGTGGTCCTGGCTGGAGGGATGTCACTAGGCTTTGGTGGTCCTGGCTGGAGGGATGTCACTAGGCTGGGATGGTCCTGGCTGGAGGGATGTCACTAGGCTGTGATGGTCCTGGCTGGAGGGATGTCACTAGGCTGTGGTGGTCCTTGCTGGAGGGATGTCACTAGGCTGTGATGGTCCTGGCTGGAGGGATGTCACTAGGCTGTGATGGTCTTGGCTGGAGGGATGTCACTAGGCTTTGGTGGTCCTGGCTAGAGGGATGTCACTAGGCTTTGGTGGTCCTGGCTGGAGGGATGTCACTAGGCTATGGTGGTCCTGGCTAGAGGGATGTCACTAGGCTGTGGTGGTCCTGGCTGGAGGGATGTCACTAGGCTGTGGTGGTCCAGGTGGGAGGGATTTCACTAGGCTTTGGTGGTCCTGGCTGGAGGGATGTCACTAGGCTTTGGTGGTCCTGGCTGGAGGGATGTCACTAGGCTGGGATGGTCCTGGCTGGCGGGATGTCACTAGGCAGTGATGGTCCTGGCTGGAGGGATGTCACTAGGCAGTGATGGTCCTGGCTGGAGGGATGTCACTAGGCTGTGATGGTCCTGGCTGGAGGGATGTCACTAGGCTGTGGTGGTCCTGGCTGGAGGGATGTCACTAGGCTGTGATGGTCCTGGCTGGAGGAATGTCACTAGGCTGTGATGGTCCTGGCTGGCGGGATGTCACTAGGCAGTGATGGTCCTGGCTGGAGGAATGTCACTAGGCTGTGATGGTTCTGGCTGGCGGAATGTCACTAGGCTGGGATGGTCCTGGCTGGCAGGATGTCACTAGGCAGTGATGGTCCTGGCTGGAGGGATGTCACTAGGCTGTGATGGTCCTGGCTGGAGGAATGTCACTAGGCTGTGGTGGTCCAGGCGGGAGGGATGTCACTAGGCTTTGGTGGTCCTGGCTGGAGGGATGTCACTAGGCTGTGATGGTCCTGGCTGGAGGGATGTCACTAGGCTTTGGTGGTCCTGGCTGGAGGGATGTCACTAGGCTGGGATGGTCCTGGCTGGCGGGATGTCACTAGGCAGTGATGGTCCTTGCTGGAGGGATGTCACTAGGCTGTGATGGTCCTGGCTGGAGGGATGTCACTAGGCTATGGTGGTCCTGGCTGGAGGGATGTCACTAGGCTATGGTGGTCCTGGCTGGAGGGATGTCACTAGGCTATGGTGGTCCTGGCTGGAGGGATGTCACTAGGCAGTGATGGTCCTGGCTGGAGGGATGTCACAAGGCTGTGATGGTCCTGGCTGGAGGGATGTCACTAGGCTGGGATGGTCCTGGCTGGTGGGATGTCACTAGGCAGTGATGGTCCTGGCTGGAGGGATGTCACTAGGCTTTGGTGGTCCTGGCTGGAGGGATGTCACTAGGCTGGGATGGTCCTGGCTGGAGGGATGTCACTAGGCTTTGGTGGTCCTGGCTGGAGGGATGTCACTAGGCTGTGATGGTCCTGGCTGGAGGAATGTCACTAGGCTGTGATGGTCCTGGCTGGAGGAATGTCACTAGGCTGTGATGGTCCTGGCTGGCGGGATGTCACTAGGCTGTGATGGTCCTGGCTGGCGGGATGTCACTAGGCAGTGATGGTCCTTGCTGGAGGGATGTCACTAGGCAGTGATGGTCCTGGCTGGGGGGATGTCACTAGGCAGTGATGGTCCTGCTGGAGGGATGTGTTGACTTCATGTGTGAATACAGTTGTATTCCGTCAATAGAGCTGAGAACCATAATGTCAGCCCCCTCTTCTCTCCGGTGACAGAACGCCGGCCGAGGTCACGGCCCCAGGGAGAGCAGATGTGAGGAATATGATTTCTGTCTCCCGGCTTTTCTCTACCAGCAGCTTATACAGGATGTAATTACTGTAATAACCTATACAGGGCAGCGCCTATAATCCTGTACTAACTGAGCCTAATGGCGACCGGAATATCACATAGTGTAGATTTTGGAACAGTCGTACAAAAAAAAAAAAGTATAACATTTGTTTTCACCAGTGGTCTCCAAACTGTGGACCTCCAGCTGTTGCAAAACTACAACACCCAGCATGCCCGGACAGCCAACGGCTGTCCGGGCATGCTGGGTGTTGTAGTTTTGCAACAGCTGGAGGTGCGCAGTTTAGAGACCACTGGTCTACATTAGTACCAAAGGAAGTATACAATTGTATCCATTATACATTCATGTATACATACATATCAGATGTGCAGCCCAAACACTGTGTGAACAGAACCCAAGAGGTGTCTTATTGCTGTATCTGCAAATGTTACAAAAACAAAGACAAAAACCACAATATAAGAATCCCAGATAAATTGACATCACAGGCGAGGATGATCAATACATTTCTGCCTTTAGACAGCTGCAGCTGTGTTGTGTGAGCATCACTTTTTTATTTATTTATTTATTTTATTTTTAAACTTTAACCTTTAAAGGGTACCTTTCATCAAAAAAACTTTTGATATATTATAGATTAATGTATGCAGAATAACTTTCCAATAGCATGTTATTAAAAAATATGCTTCTTTCTATTTAATTTTCCACTTTGAAAAAGTGACCACTAGGGGTCTCCCTACCAGTCCTTTTTTTTAATAGATTTCAGACTCATGCAGGAGTCCTAAATCTCAGACTGCATCCGGAACACAGACAAGCGCAACATTGCTCCCTGGCAGTGAGCAGTGGTGAGTTTGTGTGTGTTCCGAATACAGTCTGAGATTTAGGACTCCTGCATGAGTCTGAAATCTATAAAAAAAAAAAGGACTGGTAGGGAGACCCCTAGTGGTCACTTTTTCAAAGTGGAAAATTAAATAGAAAGAAGCATATTTTTTAATAACATGCTATTGGAAAGTTATTTTGCATACATTAATCTATAATATATCAAAAGTTTTTTGGGTGAAAGGTACCCTTTAAAAAAATATGCTGCAAAAAATTTTGAAAAAAAAAGCTGAAAATTCAGCCAATTCTAGCTAAGTGTATGGGGCTCTATATTTGTCAGAACATTTGGAATTTTAGTGCCCAATTCTTTTGTTCTCTCAAGAGACAAGCTGCCGTCATAGGTGTCTGGTTGCGCATTTCTCTCTCGAACCGAGCGTGCCAAGTAAGTCTTCGGCTGACATCCTTTGAAAGTATATGGGCACCTTATGTTCTTATAATTGTATCTTTACCAGAAGAACAAGGAGGAGGTATACATAATGTATACAAATTTTTGGCGCAAATTATAAATCTGTCAGTCCACAGAAAGCTACACCCCGACCCGCTAAACCCCACCCACTTTTCATGTCCTTTTTAAAGAAGCACTCTGGTGTTTTTTTTTTTTTTTTAGCCTATATTAGTACAGCTTAGGGCTATTATTGGAGAATAATATAGAGCTTCTTGTGTATGCAATGTGTTTACTTGTTTTACCTGATGTGGCAGGCATGAATTTGCAGCCATTCTGATTGTAATTCCATCACTGAGATGCATTCCAAATGATCCCTAAATTTCCTATGAATCTTCTCTGCTGAAGGTGTGGAGTTTGATCATTATATAGTGCAGCACAGGCTATTATTAAAGGGGTACTCCACTGAATCAAATAAAAAAAAAACTCAACAATTGTTTAGTCTTGAGAAGAGACGTTTAAGGGGGGATATGATAAACGTATATAAGTATATAAATGGCCCATACAAAAAATATGGAGAAAAACTGTTCCAGGTTAAACCCCCCCCAAAGGACGAGGGGGCACTCCCTCCGTCTGGAGAAGAAAAAGTTTAGTCTAAAGGGGCGACACGCCTTCTTTACCATAAGGACTGTGAATTTATGGAACAGTCTACCTCAGGAACTGGTCACAGCAGGAACAATTAATAGCTTTAAAACAGGATTAGATACATTCCTGGAGCAAAATAACATTAATGCTTATGCAGAATTATAAAACTACATCCCTTCCTCTTATCCCCTTACACCCTTCCCTTCAATCCCCTGGTTGGACTTGATGGACGTATGTCTTTTTTTAACCATACTAACTATGTAACTGGTGCCAGAAAGTTATACAGATTTGTAAATAACTTCTATAAAAAAATCTAGATCCTTCCAGTACTTATCAGCTGCTGTATACCACAGAGGAAGTTCTTTTCTTTTTTATTTCCTTTCTGTCTGACCACAGTGCTCTCTGCTGACACCTCTGTCCATTTTAGAAACTGTCCAGAGTAGGAGCACATCCCCATAGAAAACCTCTCCTGCTTTGGACAGTTCCTGACATGGACAGAGGTGTCAGCAGAGAGCACTGTGGTCAGACAGAAAGGGAATTCAAAAAGAAAAGAACTTCCTGTGGATTATACAGTAGCTGATAAGTACTGGAAGGATTAAGATTTTTTAATAGAAGTAATTTACAAATCTGTTTAACTTTCTGGCACCAGTTGATTTATTTAAAAATAAAATAAAAAAAATGTTTTCCACCGGAGTACCCCTTTAAAGAATCATGTGCGCTACATTTTTGTGTATGCCTTATGCTTACCTGTTTTAGCTGATGTGGCAGGCATGGGTTTTCAACCATACTGATTGCGTTTGTATCACTGAAATTATTTCCGAATTCTGCCTGCATTTCTCAGAAATCCTCTGGCTGAGGGTGTGGAGTTTGATCATTGCACCTGGTCATCTAATCAGGCTGCTGGTGCTGGTGTTCACCTATGTAAACTGATAAGACTCATAAGTGGGTTGAGGTCAGTTCACATTATGTGCAGTTTTAAAGTGCATTTTTGTAGGGAAATATCATGAGGTGAAAGAGATTTGATGTATAATCATGATTAAGATGGCAGCAGTATACAGATAGAGCTGGAAGGAGACGGGCCTGGGAGCTAGCAGGAGTGATCTGATAGGTGATAAGGTCATCTTGTAGTTCTCATGATTTTCTGTGGATCAGACTGGTGATCACATGACCCAGTTAAAGTAATGAAACACACTGACTGCTATAGTATGTAGTACGGTCTGATACATTTTTGTAAAGCCGCAGTGTTTGGTGGGGGTTGGGGGGTCTCGGCTGCGGAGTGCTGTGACCAGCACCCAGTAAAATGTATTTGGATGCTGGTATCGGTTTCTTGGAATGAGCACTTTGCTGACCTCAGCTATTCTCGCTGCATGCTTTTGTTACTGTGTGTGCTGGGGTTAGAAAGATTAGAGGTGCACAATAGGAATGTACTGGTGCCCGGCCGGCCCTTTTTTTGTTTCCTTTTTTATGCTTAATGTATTTTTTTTTCTCTTTTTATTTTAGCAAGGGAAGCCTTATGTCTTCGATAAAGTGTTGAGTCCCAACACAAGCCAGGAGCAAGTGTATAACGCCTGCGCCAAACAGATTGTCAAAGGTAAGAGCGCTACTATATTACAAGCAACGCCCTAAAGCTCAACTTCCCAGACCTGTGAGTACAGTGTGTGGAAGGGGGATAACGCAATTGCCCTAGCACAGTGGTCTTCAAACTGTGTACCTTCAGATGTTGCAAAACTACAACTCCCAGCATGGCCGGACAGCCAATGGCTGTCCGAGAATGCTCGGATTTGTAGTTTTGCAACAGCTGGAGCATCGATCTACAGATCAAGGACGCCAGGGCAACCTGGCGCATAGGTGTTCGTCAGCCCAAGCAACTTTGGCGACATGGTTAAATTCCCCGCCGGGAGCCCTGAATGGTCGCCACCGAGTAGCCATTCAGGGTTCCCGGCGGGGTTTTGAAACTACTAATTTTACCCCCGTGCATATTTATAATAATTCATTGGCCCCAGTGTGTTTATAATAATTAATTGGCCCAACTGTCACCCTCCCTCCTGCTGCACCTCCCGTTCCTGCTTTTATCCTTCCTCTTGCTGCACCTCCTGTCACTACTTTCAGTCTCCCTCCTGCTGCACCTCTTGTCACTGCTGTCACCCTCCCTCCTGCTGCACCTCCCATTCCTACTGTCACCCTCCCTCCTGCTGCACCTCCCGTTCCTGCTGTCATCCTTCCTCTTGCTGCACCTCCTGTCACTACTTTCAGCCTCCCTCCTGCTGCACCTCTTGTCACTGCTGTCATCTTCCCTTATTCATGATCCGTATTAAATTATCACATTCATGATCCCACATGGTAAATGGCGTAAATGCAAAAAAAAAAATCAAACCTCCGAAATTGCTGGTTTCGTCAATACTGCGCAAACGGGGTACGGATAAAAATTACAGCTCACAGCACAAAAACGAAAAAAAAAAATTGCGCTGGTAATTTAAAAAAATAAATAAAATCTTGGCTTCTAACTTTATTTGCCGGCTCAAAGCAAATTTGTCAATCCATGAGCTAGAGGCCTACACGGCCTAATAGGCTAGACAGAAAGTGATTTGCTGTAATTAAGGGGCTTTTCTACATAAAGGAGGTTGCCTAGCAACCCTGGTGTTACCCGTTTCTCTTTCTATTGTGATGAATACTATGAGCGGCGGTAGTCGGGGGGGGGGGGGGGGGGGTGCGTTCACACATACAGGATCCTGCGCAGATTTGATGCGCAGATTTGTAACTGCAGATTAGAAGCTGCGCTCAGTCATTTACTTTACATTGAAATCTGCAGCAGAAAATCCTGCACATCAAATCTGCGTACGTGTGAACGTGCCCTTATACGGGATAATTCTGCAGCAGTAAACCACATAAATACATAATTGTTTGTGGCCAGACGGTTTTATTAGGAAAGTGCTTCCAATGTTGCTGGGCCTGCTGAGAGTGGTAGCTTTGCAACAGCTGGAGGTACACTGTTTGGAAAACACTGCATTACATGGTCAGGCGGCGGTCCTGCTGAAATCACACAAATGATCATACGCACAAATTTTTAGTATAGGAGAGAGGGTTGGCGCATGGAGGAGTCCAGGAGCCGGTGAAGCTGTGACTACCTCACTCCTTTTTTTTGGCAATCTGTCAGGGGCATTAGGGGGCCCCCAAAGCACCGCTATAGTGTTATATAAGATATGTAATTTCCATTATTGTGTATAAAATAATGTTATAGTGTGTGTTGTATGTGAATTACCATTAGAGTCATGGGGGGGGGGGGGGGTGCCACTATCCTGAAAGGGGTTATCCAGGAATAAAAATATTTTTTTCCCCAAAAAATAGCACCACCCCTATCCTCAGGTTGAGTGTGGTATTACAACCTGGCTCCATTCACTTCAATGGAACTGAGCTGCAATACCCCATACAGCCTGAGGACAGGGGTGGGGCTGTTTCTGGAAGAAATCATATATATAAATTCAAAAAACTTTTGACATATTGCCCAGTTTGGCCAATTTTGGCGGTTAAATACCACAAACCTTCATTTGCTGACATAATCCTATTCCTTACTATTTGAAAAATAACTTTTGACATTTCGCCCCCTGAGATCACTAGTTATAAGCTGGGGAAGTTCTTGGCATCGCGCTGGACCTTTTTGCTGCCTAGACTGCTGCACCTCCTCTCGCCCTCCCTCCTGCTGCTCCTCCTGTCACTACTGCCTGTTTATTTCTATAACCATGGCCTGTTGCCATCTAAGGCCCTGTTCATACTACAGAATTTCCTCGTGGAAATTCCGGTCAGATTTCACTGACAACAGCCTCCTCCATACAGGAAGCATCGTCTCATTTAATACAGCAACGCGTCAAGACTTCTCCAGTGGATTCCGCTGCAAAGGGGTACTCCGCCCCTAGACATCTTATCCCCTATTCAAAGAATAGGGGATAATATGTCTGATCGCGGGGGTCCCCAGCGATCTCCCTGCCTTACCCAGCGTTCATTTAGAGCATCGGGTGCAGCGCCGGAGGCTCGTGACGTCACGGTCACGCCCCACTCGTGACGTCACAGCCGCGCCCCCTCAATGCAAGTCTATGGGAGGGGGCGTGACGGCCTCCGTTTCACATGGCCAGTCATCCAGCACGGAGCAAAGTTCGCTCTGTGCACCCGCTGTCTGGGGTGCCGCAGCCGAGATCACGGAGTCCCCAGCGGTGGGACCCCTGCAATCAGACATCTTATCCCTTATCCTTTGAATTGGGGATAAGATGTCTAGGGATGGAGTACCCCTTTAACATGTTCAGTTACCCCCATCAGGAGGTTGCGCTCCAAAACTTCCGTAGTATGAACTTTGCAGCAGAATCCCATAGGGATCAATGGTGGAGTGCTGCAGGCAGGAATCCGTGCAGAACAGCATAGTGTGAACAGGCTCTAAGACTCTTTTCACGCGTACGCTATCGCTAGTCTTTTAACACAAGCTAATGGATCTGTCATTCGATTAAGCAAGGCCCATTGACTTATAATTTAAGAGAGAAGAATGGAGATTTATGTCCAGACTGTCCGTGCTGTCACACATGACAGATTTTTTGGGAACCCCGACTGAATGGCCTCATGTAGGTGTGTAGTCGGAGGCCATGTTCACATGACGGAATTTCTGAGCTCAATCCTGGGGAAAAATTCCGCTTGGAAATTCTATTGCAGCAGAGTCCCATTGTTTTTAATGGGATTCTGCTGCACCGTGCGCTCTGCACAATTTCCACATCTGGCGCACAAATTATTTTGGTGGAACCAGCGCAGAAATGCATTGCATGTTTTTCCGCTTTGTGCTATTTGCAAAATTTCTGTCCGTGTTTCCCTGACTAAGGCTGGGTTCACACCACGTTTTTGCAATACAGTTCCCGTGTCAGGTTTTTTGGATAAAAAAAACCTATTCCTCAAAACCGGATTAAACTGTATCAAAACGTGTGTACAAATATCAATCTGTATGTGGTTTGAAAAATGATGTCCGGTTGCATCCATTTTTTAAGAAAAAAAAAAAAAGTATACGTTTTTAACTTTCCACTCCATTATGAATAAAGTTTCACTTGTTTGTACCAGCTTCTGGGGCACTCCATCTGTCTCCTAAGGGGACCCCCTGCTCTCAACCTGGGCCGGTAGCACCACCGGGGCCGACCCCAGCCCTCCAGTCCTGGGACTTGGCATCTGACTCTGATTTACCCTGCTCGGGCCTGTCTGTGCATTCCTCTGCTCTCCCTGATTTGAGCCAGCTCCTTTCCCAAATTCCTACTAAGGAGGACTTCCGCTCTCTTATTGCTGAGGTTAAGGAAGCCTGCCGAGCGGAGATCTCCTCTATGCGACAGGACCTCCAGCATGTCTCTGACCGAGTGGATGGATTGGAAGATGCTCATGATCACACCAGAGAGTATATTACCCAGCTCCACTCTACCATTGCTTCTCAGAAGGACTTCCTTGGGGATCTCCATGCCCATGTTGAGGATCTGGACAATAGAGGGAGGCGTAACAACATTAGGGTGCGAGGGCTGCCGGAAGCTGCAAGTGAGGAGGACCTTTTTGCCACCTTGGAAACCATTTTTAACCTGATACTTGGCGAACCCCCCTCCCATAGGATCAAACTGGACAGAGCTCACAGGGCGCTTCGTCCTAAATCTGCCTCGGGCGCTCCACGAGATGTTATTTGCTGTGTACATGATTTCCAAGTTAAAGAAGCTATAATGGCTAAGGCTAGGTCCCTGAGACATTTTGACTTCAATGGGGCTCCTCTTCAACTTTTTCAGGACTTGTCCTGGTTAACCCTCAGGAAGCGACGACTGCTCCAACCCCTCCTGGAGGTCCTACGCTCTCATCAGGTGCCGTATAGGTGGAATTTTCCATTTGGGCTCCATGCCCGCAGAGATGGACGCTCCGCTGTTTTACGC
This sequence comes from Hyla sarda, assembly GCF_029499605.1. Taxonomy (NCBI): domain Eukaryota; kingdom Metazoa; phylum Chordata; class Amphibia; order Anura; family Hylidae; genus Hyla; species Hyla sarda. Next base: position 31,771,125 of record NC_079196.1, read on the forward strand.
TCCTTTTCTGACCTTCAAGCCTTCTGCTCCACCTTGGAATTGCCTGTGCCTCAGTTGGAAGATTGGGACCTGATGTCTCCCCCTCCACCTTTGCCTCCTGTGTGGCAACCAGTCCGAGCTCGCCGGTCTGGTTCTCAGCGGAAGTCTTCACCACCCGCCCTGGGGGCCCCGGCTCGGGCTCCCCCCTGAGTTTCTGACTGGGACGTTGTATTTTTTCCTCAATACTTCTTGCTTGGGGGTTCCTGCTGGACTCTGTCAGTCCCCTGATTGACGGAGATTATCCCCTCCGAGCGGTTGCATTTGTTCTAGAATTATATTATCCCCATCATTATAGTACAGTTGCATTTTTTGGTCACCTGTGGTTCTTATTCATATGTGTTTTTTCTGCGATGGCCTCAGGGTTGGGCACCTACCTTTTTGGTGGTGGTTCTCCAGTTGGCTCCTTCCATTTCCCCTCCTGAGGCCATAGTTATGGATCGCTCATGCTTTGGTTCATGGTCCACATTGATGGTCCTGGCCTCCGCATTGGCTTCCTGGTCAATGGTTTATTTTACTATTATCTGTTGTACTTTATTTGTTTGTTTGTTTCTCTGGTATCTGTTTGGTCTTTCGTCGTTTTGTTTGTCTTTGTGTTTTCTCTTGATTTGGTGTTGTTTTCTGTTGGTCTTCTGTTGTCTTGTTTGTCCCTTTCCCCTTTTTTTCTCCCGCCTTAGATTCCCTTCTCCTGTCCGTACAGTTGCTGGTCCCTGCTCTTTTCCAGTCCCCATTGAGGTTTTGGTGCTGCCCGGTGTATCCTACCAGGTTGTCCTTGTGAGTATGCTTCTTTATGGCTGTTTCTTTCTCTTCACTCACCCGCCATGGTCAGGTGTGTCTCCCTGAATGTTAAGGGGCTTAATTCCCCCACTAAGCGACGCCTACTTCAAAGGGAGTTGGTTGGTTTACATGCTGATATAGTTTTCCTTCAGGAGACGCACTTCGACCATTCTGGGTCTTTCCAATTTCTTCAACACCTATTCCCCCAGTCTTACTCAGCTACCACAAGTAGGAAAACAGCGGGGGTGGCTATTCTGGTCTCTAGGTCCTGCTCGCTTCAAGTTTCTTCCTCTCTCTCTGACCCTATGGGACGATACGTAATCTTGGAGGGTACGCTGGGAGGGGTCCCCCTTTTGCTCTGTAATGTCTATGCGCCTAACACTTCGCAAATCCCTTTCCTGCGTAGGGTTTTTGCTAAACTCCAGAGGTATCCCCCATCTGCATGGTTAGTGGGCGGTGACTTCAACCTCATTTTTTCCCCATCCTTGGACCGCCATTCTGTTACTAGTGCTCCCCCTGCGCCTGCACAGCTGCGCCTGGCTTCGCTTTTTCGACGTCTCATACGTAACTCCTCGCTCTACGATTTGTGGCGGATTGGCCATCCGACGGAGCGCTCTTTTAGTTTTTACTCACATCCCCACAAATTGCATACTCGTATCGATTATTTTTTTGGGAATCTCCCTATGGTGCGCATGCTCTCTGATACTTCTCTAGACCCTATCTCCTGGTCTGACCACTGTCCAGTTCTTCTCTCTTTTTCTTCTACCCCTTCCTCTCTGAGATCCTGTCATTGGAGGATGAACGACTCTCTTCTTAAGACCTTACCTTCCCGTGAATCGATTCAGCAGTGTATTTCCGACTACTTTATCACTAATGATGGCTCTGTATCCTCTCAGGCTATCCTTTGGGAAGCTCACAAATCGGTGATCCGGGGCCATTGCATTGCTCTGGGCGCCGGTCTCAAGCGGAGCGCTCTGAATCGATCTCGGGAACTTCGTATGGAAATTGCTCGACTGGAGGCTCTCTTGTTGTGTTCTCCTTCTGTTTCGACCCTGAGGAGCTTGATGGCGGCTCGGGCACGCTTAAGCGACCTGGCTCTCCATAAAGTTGAGAGGCAATTGCTTTATGCTAGGCAGCGTTTCTATGAGAAGGGTAACAAGGCCCACACTATGCTGGCGAGACGGTTGCGTGACCGGGCTGCTGCTCAATCCCCCTCAGCTTTGAAGGACCCTGCTGGGGTGCTTCATTACCACCCTGCTGATATCTCTCGTCTGTTTGTTGACTATTACACTAATCTTTACTCACTTCCTTCCCAGTTGCCATCCGACCAGGGGGAGAGAGTGGCGGCCCTAGATGCCTATCTTTCTCAATGTGGTTTGCCCTCTCTTTCAGGGACAGACCGGGATGCTCTTAATGCTCCTATTACTGGAGAGGAGATCTCTGAGGTCCTTAAATCTCTCCCCTCTGGTCGCTCCCCTGGGCCGGATGGCTTCCCTTACCTGTACTATAAAACATTTTCATCTTTGTTAGTGCCTAAACTTGTCCCCCTTTTCAATTCCTTTCTAGACGGAGAAACGATCCCGCAGTCTTTCTTGCACTCCCTTATCACCCTCATACCCAAGCCTGGTAAGGATCCTCACGATTGTTCGAGTTACCGGCCCATTGCCCTCCTTAACTCTGACCTTAAGCTTTTTTCCAAGGTTTTGGCAGTTAGACTATGCTCCTTCCTCCCGGCCCTTGTTCATAAGGACCAGGTTGGATTTATCCCTTGTCGCCAGGGTGGAGACAACACTAGGAGGGTAGTGGACCTGATTGATTTGATCAATCGGAGATCTGAGCAGGCATTAATTCTTAGTCTTGATGCTGAGAAAGCTTTTGATAGGCTTGGGTGGCCGTTCCTTTTTGCTACCTTACAGAAATTTGGGATTTCGGGGAAGTTTTTGACTGCACTGCGGGGTCTCTACTCCTCCCCTACAGCTTCACTTAAACTTCCTCACTCGCCATCTCCTACTTTTTCTTTGTTTAATGGGACTCGTCAGGGTTGCCCGTTATCCCCGCTGATCTTTGCACTCTGTATTGAGCCTTTGGCTGCCATGATCAGGGGCGATCCGGACATAACTGGTATTTCCTTGCATGATAGGGAGTTCAAGGTTTGTTTATTTGCTGATGATGTCCTTCTTACGCTTTCTCGACCTCTACTGTCTCTTCCTTCTCTCTATAGGGTCCTGCATGACTATGGGGTGGTTTCTGGCTACAAGGTAAATCTTTCTAAGTCAGAGGCTCTTCCTCTTAACCTTCCCCCTCATCTTTCTACTCTTTTACGCTCTAACTTTTCTTTTCGGTGGTCTCCTTCTGCTATTAAATACCTTGGGGTCTGGATCTCCTCCCACTATTCCTCACTATACTCTACCAACTATCTCCCCCTATTCAGGGATCTCCGTGCCCTTATGGAAAAATGGCGCTCGCAATATATTTCTTTTTTTGGCCGCATTGCTGCGGTGAAAATGACTGTCCTTCCGAAACTCCTCTACTTTTTTGAAACCCTGCCAGTTCGGGTCCCGCTGTCGGCCCTGCGCTCCCTACAGGTGGCTATTTTTCGGTTCATTTGGGACGGTAAAAGGCATCGGCTACCGATGTCCGTGATGTTGGCTGGGCGGGCGTTTGGGGGTCTGGCGGTCCCGGATGTAGTGAAGTATTACTGGGCTGCCCATTTGCGCCATCTCGCGGCGTGGTCCACCTATCATGCCTACAGCCGCTGGATGGAAATAGAGAAGCTGTGGTTAGCGCCTATCCACCCTAACGCTCTCCTCTGGACTCTTCCTGCCTCTGCTCCTACTCTCTCCCCTCTCCTGGGTCCTATGGCATTTTCCAAATATGTGTGGAATTACTGTTCAGTCAAATTTAAATTACTGTCTCCCTCTTCCCCTCTTCAATCTTTCCTTTATCATCCTAGTTTTCCCCCTGGCCGGACCTCTCTTATGGTAAGGGAATGGGGGTCTAGAGGCCTTTTTTGCTGGGCGGATGTAGTTGATCCTTTGATGCGTACCCTCTTGCCCTTCTCTCAGTTACAGTCTCGTTGGGATCTCCCCTCGTCTGAGCGTTTTCATTATTCACAGCTACGACATTTTATGTCCTCCATGCTGGGTGCGCTAGTGGTATCTTCCCCTACGGGGTTTGAACGGCTGTGTCGTGGTGGACCTCAGGCGAGGGGGCTTCTCTCCGATATTTATTCCTTGCTAATCCAACCTCAGGAGGGAGTCCTGGTATCTCATCGCTATATGTCTCGCTGGGAGGAGGCACTTAATACTACTATCACTCTCCCTCAATGGAAGATAATATGGGAGCGGGCCTCTAGGGCATCTATATGTACGGCTTATAAGGAGACTCAATACAAATTACTTATGGGTTGGTACCATACTCCAGAGTTATTGAATAGGCTGAATCCCGATATCCCCCCCCAGTGCTGGCGTTGTGGGGTGGGTTTGGGCTCTCTGTTTCATGTTTTCTGGTCCTGCCCTCTTATCACGGGGTACTGGGAGTTAGTGAGTCGTTTGGTATCAGATGTTCTTGGAGTCTCGGTCCCTCCTGACCCTCAGGTCTACCTCTTGCACCTTTCACACTCTGCTCTGCCCAAGAAACTGTTTAAACTGGCTATGCATATGTTCTTGGCAGCTAAGACACTTGTTGCTAAATGCTGGAAGAGGACTCTTCCTCCCTCTGAATCGGACCTACTCTCCCGAATACGTGATATACGCTCTTTAGAATACCTCACTGCCTCTTTGAATAATACTATCCCTGCCTTCCTTTCAGTTTGGGAACCATGGGACCGTTTCTCTGACAGGCAACCTCCCTGAGGCGGCACTGACATCCTCCTTTCCCCCCCCCCCTCTTTCCCCTCCCTCCTTGTTCCCCCTCCCGCCCCTTTCTGTTTGTTTGTTTGTTGTTGTTTGTTCGAGGTTCTGTTGTCCTTGTCTCCTTTTTGTCTTTGTTTCTGTCTTCTCTCTTTGTCTTCGTGTTGTAGAGTCTTAGTTCTCTCTTTGAGTATTTGGCTATAAACCTATGTTCATTCACTACAGTCTTTATGGGTTATCTGGGATTGGGGCTAGTTGTATTGGACTTCAACTGTTTCTGAATGCTCTGGTCTCTATCTTAGCTTGTCATTTGCCCTGATGTGATCGCTCTGGGCATTGCCCCAGATTATGCTTTGAATGTGTTTTACTAACTTTCTATTTTTTATGTGAAAATCTTTAATAAAAATTACAGTTGAAAAAAAAAAAAAGTTTCACTTGTTTGATTGAAATTCCAAGAAAAAAACTGCAAAGTAAAAAACCGTATGGTGAAAACCGGATGGAACCGTACGCACATACGGTTCTGAACAGTTCCCATTGACTCCCTTGTTAAAAAAAAACGTATACATTTCAATACGGTTTTTCACCCGGACCAAAAACCGTGGTAGGCTATGGTTTTGGGTACGGGGGAAAAAAAACTGACAAAACCGTACAGGATGCAAAATGGACACAACCGGACACATCGTTTAGCTTACAGTTTTCAGTGGAGAGACAATGCGTACGGTTTTCAATATGGTTCCGTACGGTTTTCAAATAGAAAACGTATACGGGAACTGTATACGGGAACGTGGTGTGAACCCAGGAATGTTCAGTAAGCTCTATTATCAGGCTGTGAGGACATGCTAGGACAGTGTTTCGCAACCAGGGTGCCTCCAGCTGTTGCAAAACTACAACTCCCAGCATGCCCAGACAGCCTTCGGCTGTCTGGGCATGCTGGGATTTGTAGTTTTGCAGCAGCTGGAGGCACCCTGGTTAGGAAACACTGTGCTAGGAGTTGCAGCAGCTGTTGAGCTACAGGTTGGGGAATGCTGGGTTAAAGCGATCAGACGGTCGCCATTATCCCTGTACACGACCGGAGGTTATTGAGATGAATGACTGGAGTTTATTACCTTATAACGGAAATAATTTTCCCAGTTCATGTCCTTGCAGGATAATCCGACCGTGTCCGCGCAACATTTTATAAGGACAAACAGCAAAAGGAAGCCAGTGGTAACGATGAAAACTTTATTGGGATCCCAGTAAAACCGCATGAAAAGCGGAAAACAGCCTACAAACAATTCACAATAAGCGGGGACGCGTTTCGGGTAACACCCTTCGTCTAAGCACGCTTTGCTTGTATAATAGTCAGGTATTAGAGATGAAGAGAGAGTCCAGCGTGGCAATTCAAGCAATGCTCGGTACTTTATTCAGCAATCAGCCAACATGGAAGACAGATGACGCATTTCGGCCACAGTGCGTAGCCTTAGTCGTACAATTAACAGACATAGGTGGATGTTATTTATAGAGGAAGGGGATGGAATCACCACGGGGCTTGGCCCAGGTGTTTAACCCCCTCCCTCCCTAACAAACCAAGATAACAATAAAAACGCAACACCCTGCAATGTGAACATGAATATAAACACCTTAAGTATAAAATATAAAAAATATATATATCAAACAACATAGTTTTGTATGTTATCTTCAATACTTGAGAAGTCGATCTGGATGTTGGGTTTAACATTCCCTCTGTTTTCTTCTCTGTCTTTTCCGATATCGCACATGAGCATATGAAGAAAAAGATTAATATAATTTTTTATTTTTTCCTCATGCTGAATTATATCCAGAAAATATTCCAAACGTCCATATCCAGGAGAATCTGGGAATAATATGCCCATGTGCGCTACATATAAGAGAGAAGAACGAAAACCGGGAAAGAAAAAGAGAAATATAAATATAATTATTTGAATGAATATACAAAAAGATATATAAAAATATATACATTCTATCAGTGGAAAATAGATGGAATAAAATAGATGGATAGGAGCACACAAACAAACGGGACTGTTATAGGAAAAAGAAATGTGTGAACATGTATAAATAATACACGTCGACATCGACTTCTCAAGTATTGAAGATAACATACAAAACTATGTTGTTTGATTTATATTTTTTTTAATATTTTATACTTAAGGTGTTTATATTCATGTTCACATTGCAGGGTGTTATTCCCTTGCGTTTTTATTGTTATCTTGGTTTGTTAGGGAGGGAGGGGGTTAAACACCTGGGCCAAGCCCCGTGGTGATTCCATCCCCTTCCTCTATAAATAACATCCACCTATGTCTGTTAATTGTACGACTAAGGCTACGCACTGTGGCCGAAACGCGTCACCTGTCTTCCATGTTGGCTGATTGCTGAATAAAGTACCGAGCATTGCTTGAATTGCCACGCTGGACTCTCTCTTCATTTCTACTACTATTGTTGGACTGGGATCCGGTCCGGTCCTGTCCGTGTCGTGGCGAGGGCACAAGGGTGAGCTGTGTCAACTCTGCTCTAATAGTCAGGTATGTATATATATATATGGGAGTTTGGAAAGGAATGGGTGGAGTCAGGACACAGTCCAAGAATTTTAGCCCCCTCCATTCCGTATCGAAACTTACCCTTACAAATGCAACACATTTTAAACCCGACTACCATAGTAAAAAAATGTTAATGACAACATCATATTACATAAAATAGAGCAAAAGCCTAAAATAAATTTATAGAAAAAATCATGGAAAAATCTTGGAAAAACCGTGTGCGGTTTTCCTAGATTTTTTCTAATGATTTTTTCTAACCAGGGTGCCTCCAGCTGTTGCAAAACTACAATGATTTTTTCCAACCAGGGTGCCTCCAGCTGTTGCAAAACTACAACTCCCAGCATGCCCAGACAGCCTTCGGCTGTCTGGGCATGCTGGGAGTTGTAGTTTTGCAACAGCTGGAGGCACCCTGGTTGGGAAACACTGTCCTGATAATAGAGCTTACTGAACATTCCTGGGTTCACACCACGTTTTTGCAATACAGTTCCCGTATACGTTTTCCATTTGAAAACCGTACGTAACCGTATTGAAAACCGTATGCATTGTCTTTCCACTGAAAACCGTATGCCAAACAATGCGTCCGGTTGTGTCCATTTTGCATCCTGTACGGTTTTGTCAGTTTTTTCCCCCGTACCCAAAACCATACCCTATCACCGTTTTTGGTCCGGGTGAAAAACCGTATTGAACCATATACGTTTTTTTAAAACAAGGGAGTCAATGGGAACTGTACAGAACCGTGCGTACGGTTCCATCCGGTTTTCACCATACGGTTTTTGACTTTGCAGTTTTTTTCTTGGAATTTCAATCAAACAAGTGAAACTTTATTCATAATGGAGTTAAAAGTTAAAAACGTATATTTTTTTTTCTTAAAAAACGGATGCAACCGGACATCATTTTTCAAACCGTATACGGATTAAAATTTGTACACACGTTTTAATACAGTTTAGTCAAGTTTTGAGGAATCCGTTTTTTTAATCCAAAACCTGATACGGGAACTGTATTGCAAAAACGTAGTGTGAACCGAAATGCAACACATTTTAAACACGACTACCATAATAAAAAAAATGTTAATGAGAACATTTAAGCACTCATAGTACGTAAAATAGAGCAAAAGCCTAAAATAAATTTATAGAAAAAAATCATGGAAAAATCTTGGAAAAAACGATTTTTCCATGATTTTTTTCTAATGATTTTTTCTAATGATTTTTATCTATAAATTTATTTTAGGCTTTTGCTCTATTTTATGTACTATGAGTGTTTAAATGTTCTCATTAAAAAATTTTTTATTATGGTAGTCGGGTTTAAAATGTGTTGCAATTCTTGGACTGTGTCGTGACTCCACCCATTCCTTTCTAAACTTCCATATATATATATACCTGACTACAGTGATCCCTCAACTTACAATGGCCTCAACATACAATAGTTTCAACATACAATGGTCTTTTCTGGACCATTGTAACTTGAAACCAGACTCAACATACAATGTACGGACAGTCCAGATCTGTGAAATGTGTCATTACCCGAAAGAACTGACCAATCAGAATGGACATTTTACTGGTAAAACCCCTGTATTACTGAAGTGCATGCACTGACTGGTGTCTGGTAGCGCCCCCTACAGTACAGGGAGGTATTACATGTTCTGTACTCTTTACCTGTACCAGGGTTAGCTGCTCATTTGGACACAGGTGAGGGCGGCTCCATGTTACTTTTTTAGGACATTGTGTATTCTGTACAATCCCCTGAAGAAGCTCCTGTCCTCTACATAGACCAGCATTTCCCAACCAGGGTGCCTCCAGCTGTTGCAAAACTACAACTCCCAGCATGCCTGGACAGCCTTTGGCTGTCCGGGCATGCTGGGAGTTGTAGTTTTGCAACAGCTGGAGACTCCCTGGGTGGGAAACACTGACAGACAGTGATTACAGCTCCCAGCAGATCTTTCTTACTTTTATATGTAAGGATTTGCTTTATCTCTATTAGTTATCTACTTATTTTTTCTTTAATCCTCACTTTTTCCTATTTTTGGATGACATTTTGGGGCTTCAGAACCAATTACCAGGTTTCCATAGAGTTATGGTCTCAACATACAATGGTCTCAACATACAATGGTCGTCCTGGAACCAATTAATATTGTAACTTGAGGGACCACTGTATTATACAAGCAAAGTGTGCTTAGACGAAGGGTGTTACCCGAAATGCGTCCCCGCTTATTGTGAGTTGTCTGTAGGCTGTTTTCCGCTTTTCATGCGGTTTTACTGGGATCCCAATAAAGTTTTCATTGTTACCACTGGTTACCTTTTGCTGTTTGTTGCTGTTGCCCTGGAGTCAATAGCCGTGTTGGGGATCCAGAGAGCTGACCATCCTTGCATTTTATAAGGACGTTTGTCTATATAGGGGAGGGGGAGGGGGGATCTTTGTGTGATCCTAGTTTTCGCTTTCGCTTTTTCTCAGGGGTCGTCTCCTAAATCTGCTGTATAATGCGTTTCTTGGCCAAGTGCTTGCTGGCTAAATGTTAATAATTTACGTGCACGGCCGCACTTCTTACCGCTGACAGATCTGCCGGTGGTTTCCCATCTCCATCATCTCATCCTGTATAAATTTGGCGCTTTTTAAACCGTTTCTTGCGAGATAATAGCTGGTAATCACAGGTGTAAACTGCTATTAGGGGGAAAAAAATTTATGCGCATTTTATGTTAACTGATGCGGCCATTATGGAACGCTATCCGTGTTTATACTTGAGGGAGCGACGACTTTGGATGCGAGACCTCCATGTTAAATGCTGCGTGTGGGGGTGGGGCGCTTCTAGGCTGGTGGATCTGTTAGAAGATTCTCCAGCGAGCGTTGCACTTGGCTGTAAATCAATGATGCAGAAATGTCGTTCTTTGTTCCTTCTTGACATTTTCAGGAGGCGCTGATACCCAAGATGGTGACTGCGGCTTAGAATATACAGAGAGGGTATAGATTTTGGCAGCAGTCATACAATAGCGTGGATTTCATGACGGCGGCCATAAGATTGTCACCTTTTTCTCTGAAATGAGGAATACAACTATTTTTTAGAAGTCGCATTATACAATCCAAACCATGTGGTGTATTTTTCTACAAAGCAAAATTGGCGCTCGCTGCCCAAAGCAATGCCTACTCATGTATTCAGGTCTCATCTCAATGTTTCCCCCACCAGGGTGCCTTCAGCTGTTGAAAAACTACAACTCCCAGCATGTTTTTTGTGTATTATTAGGCTAAGTTTCTACTTGTTTTTTTTTTTGTGGCAAGAAACGAAAGGAAAAAAAAAAAACTGAAAAAACGCCACAGCATTTTCAAGTGTTTGGCGTTTTTTGCCGGATGGTTGCAGCCAATCACAGCTCTCAGTGGGAAATATGAATGAGTGATGTTCTATTCACATCACTGCCGGAGTATAGTGCAGAGATGTGAGCGCTGTATACAGCCGCTCCGCATCTCTGCAATAGAAAGGACGATCGCATCGGGTATCAGGAGTGACACCCACTGTGATCTTTTCTTAACTGCAGGGACTACTACTCCCAACATGGAGCACACTCTGCTGTAGTACCTGAATTAATAGACAGATCGCAGCGAGTGTAACTTCTGACACCTGTTGTGATCTGTCTATTAATGCAGGTACTACAGCAGAGTGTGCACCATGTTGGGAGTAGTAGTACCTGCAGTTAAGGAAAGATCACAGCGGATGTCACTCCTTGGCGTCCTCTATAATGTATAGATGCGGCCGGACGCTTTTCTATGGTCCCCTGCACTGCCGTATATATGTACACCTATTCATATTTCCCACAGAGAGTTGTGATTGGCTGGAACCATCTGGCCAATCACAACTCTCTACGGGAAATATGAATAGGTGTACATATATACGGCAGTGCAGGGGACCATAGAAGAGCGTCCGGCTGCATCTATTCATTATACAGGAGGATCGCAACGGACCCGGGGCGATCTGTCAATTAGTACAGGTATTGCTACTCCCATCATGGAACAGTGTGTTCCATGCTGGGAGTAGTAGTACTACGGAAAAAAAATTAAAAATAAAGAAAAAAAAGGGAAAAACATACACACTTACATTTTTATTATTGTCAGCTACATTTTTAGTGCCCCACCCCAAACATAAATTGATCCCTGTTTAAAAATTAATAAAAATTTTGTTATAAAAAAGATACATTTCGTTAGATACAATTTTTTCCTTCACTACTGTATTTTTTTTCTTCTTTTTTTAATGGTACCCTACGAAATTTTATTAAAAAAGGTATCGCCATCACTTTTTTGGATCGCTAAAGTCCCAAAAACGCCAAAGTTAAAACCCACTTGTCGTTTTTCTTGGCGTTTTTTCACTCCCATAGACTTCTATGGGAGAAAAACGCCATGATTTCCGGGGAAAAAAACGCCATTGGCTCAACATGCTGCGACTTTGCAGAACCACCAAGGTAAAAGAGTGAAAAAACACCAAAAGGATAAAAAAAACGGCAAGTGGAAAACATTTTTTGCGATTTCTCATTGATTTACAGCTAACATCTGGCCGCAGCGTTTTTTGGCCCAAAATAGCGTTTTTTGGCCAAAAAACAAGTAGAAACTTAGCCTTATGGGGACTGCCACCTTGCCTGAGCAGTTTTAACAGCATTTACTGATATGCTTTATGGCAGGACCCATGGGCCATAGACAGCGATATACACAACCGGTCCCATTCAGATGAATAGGGAATTTTCTGTGAGGTCATTCTACATGGAGGGGGAGGCTGATCTCTGCTGTGAATGGCGGTGGATCCAGTGTTATATATATATATATATATATATATATATATATATATATATATATATACTGATGTCAGCTTTTACTGTACTCCGGGGTCAAGCCCTGGGAAGAAAAGTGAGGTAACTCACCCAAGCTGTCCACTAAAGGGCTGGTCCCGCTAATGAGAACGGTGTTCCTGTTGTGGAAAAAGTGCAGGAACTCAGTTCCCACGCGTTCCTGTAGGATTTGAATCCTGACTGTACTCCTGTCTATGTTGATAAGGAGACTACTGGGAAATGATCTGTACAGAACAGGAAGCCTTAGCTTAATTTTAGACCTGGACAGAATGGAAACTGAAAAACTCTATTCTTAATAAGGGTTAACATAAAAACCTGATTTAAACAATAGGTCATTTTCTGATTACTCATTCCCTTTAGGAGCCATAATTCCTTTCTTTTATTTACAGAGCCATATGGGTTGGTTATAGTTTTTCCACCATTCCCTTCATGGTTAAACTGACTTACCAAGCGTTACAAAATTTGTTTAGTTTTAATACAGTAAAAACTTAAGTCTGTCTTTTCATGCACGTTATTGTATTATTTTTTTGGGTAGATTTTTTTTCCTTTGGCTCACTTTTTCTTTCATGACCAAAAATCATAATTTCTGGCAATAAGTGTCTTATTGTTTGTGGTTTTACCACATTGGATAAATAACATTCTATTTTAATTGTTAGGACGTTTCCACACACAGTGATACCAGCTGAATATATATTTTTTATATATATTTTTTATATATACACAGTTCGCAGGAGAGCAGCACAACCACTATAGTTGTCCAAGTGCAGACTGTTGAAGCCTGGGTTAGAGGCCCTCCAGTATGCAAAATAAAAACAAATTATATATATATATGTATATATACACACATAACCAAAAAATCAGCAGCACTCTGTTCCTTCAGATGAATCAGTGCGTAACTTTATTCATCTTGTGTTACAAGCAGCTACATTTTGGCCATCTCACACAGCGGCTTGATAATGAGATGGCCGAAACGTAGCTGCGTGTAACACAAGATGAATAAAGTTACGCACTGATTCATCTGAAGGAACGGAGTGCTGCAGATTTTTTGGTTATGTGTATGTATGTATATATATATATATATATATATATATATATATATAATTTGTTTTTATTTTTTAAAACTTTACCTCCCACTTTACACAATTCATTCTGAAGCCTCTCTGTAGCAGGTTGTGATGGTGGAGGTTAAATGCCTGGAACTGTTGGTAGCATGCGGCACTCCTAACCACGCTTCATACTCTGGGGGCATAGATTGGCTGATATACAGAAGATACCACCAAGGGATTACACATTATGGTAGTGTTGGTGTCTATGATGAGACTTTTCACAGACCTGTACGGAGATTTCTGAGGACAGCTATAGCTCATATACTCTATGTATATCCTTTATATCTGCAGTGAATAGAATGAACGGGTTTTTATACTAATGTTTTTACCTTTTTTTTTCCTTTTCAGATGTTTTGGATGGTTATAATGGAACCATTTTTGCCTATGGTCAGACATCATCTGGAAAAACACACACAATGGAGGTAATGTATGACCTGAGATCTGTGATATTGCTCGCCATGTTAAAGGAGAACTACGGGATTGAAAATGTTATCCCCTATCCTAAGTATAGATAAGTTTCAGATCGCAGGGGGTCCGACTGCTGGGGCCCCCCACGATCTCCCGTACGGGGCTGCGGCTCTCTGCATAGAGAGAGCGTGTCGACCACCGCACGAGGCGGCAGCTGACACGCGCCCTCCATTTACTGCTATGGGAGAGCCGAAGCGCTGCCTTCGGCAATTTCCGGCTCTCCCATAGCAGTGTATGGAGGGGGCGTGTTGGCTGCTGCTTCGTGCGGTGGTCAATACGCCCTCTCTAACCAGAGAGCCGGGGCCCCGTACGGGAGATCGCGGGGGGCCCCAGCAGTCGGACCCCCGCGATCTGAAACGTATCCCCTATCCTTAGGATAGGGGATATATTTTTCAATCCCGTAGTTCTCCTTTAAGATGTGTTATCCTGCTTGGGATAAAATGATATTTGGATGAGATTAAATTAGAGTTAGAAATTAAGCTATATAAAGTGTAGATAAAGCGGTGGGGCTCCTCTGATTCACATAGATATTGCAAAACAAAAAATTCCCAGCATTCCCGAACAGCCGTTGGTGGTCCACAGTTTGGAGATCACTGTCTAATGGGGTGGGACTTGCTGTGGATTCTGCAGGGGAGACCCCATCCTAAATCATACAGATTTGCTTCAATAGATTTTCCTTAACATAACATTACAGTACATTACTTGCACATTTCATTGAGAGTTTTTTGTCCTTGATTAACCCCTTAACGACAATGGACGTAAATGTAAGTCATGGTGACGTGGTACTTAGCGCACCATGACGTACATTTACGCGCCGACATGATCGCGAGCACCGGAGCAGTCAGCAGCCAGGGACCCGCCGGTAATGGCGGGCATCCCTGATCGCGCGGATGTCCGCCATTAACCCCTCCGATGCCATGATCAATACAGATCACGGCATCTGCAGCTGTGCGGTACTTTGCACGGATGATCTGATCGCCCGCAGCGCTGCCGCGGGGATCCGATCATCCAGCATGGCGGCCGGAGGTCCCCTCACCTGGCTCCGGCCATCTCCCGGGGTCTTCTGCTCTGGTCTCACATCGAGCAGACCAGAGCAGAAGATGACCTATAATACTGAGCAGTGCTATGTCCTATACATAGCACTGCACAGTATTATCAATCAACTGATTGCAATGAATAGTCCCCGATGGGGACATAAAAAGTGTAAAAAAAAAAAAAAGTTTAAAAATGTAAAATAAAAAAAGTAAAAAAATGTGAAAAATCCCCTCCCCCAATAAAAAAGTTAAACGTCAGTTTTTCCCATTTTACCCCCAAAAAAGCGTAAAAAAAATTATTAATACACATATTTGGTATCGCCGCGTGCGTAAAAGTCTGAACTATTAAAATATATCATTTTCCCGTACGGTGAACGGCGTAAACGTGAAAAAAATTTAAAAGTCCAAAATTGCTGCTTTTTTGTCACATTTTATTCCAAAAAAATGTATAAAAAATTAATAAAAAGTAAAACCTAAGCAAAAGTGGTACTGATAAAAACTACAGATCATGGCGCAAAAAATGAGCCCTCATATCGCCCCATATACGGAAAAATTAGAAAGTTATAGGTGGTCAAAATAGGGCAATTTCAAACATACTAATTTTGTTAAAATGGTTTGAGATTTTTTTTAAGCGGTACAATTATAGAAAAGCATATAACATGGGTATCATTTTAATCGTATTGACCCACAGAATAACGAAAACATGTCACTTTTACCGGAAAGTGTACAGCGTGAAAACAAAACCTTCCAAAATTTGCAAAATTTCAGTTTTCTTTTCAATTTTCCCACATAAATAATATTTGTTTGGTTGCTCTGTACATTTTATGGTAAAATAAGTGCTGTAATTACAAAGTAAAATTGGTGATGCAAAAAACAAGCCCTCATATGGGTCTGTGGATGGAAATATAAGAGAGTTATGATTTTTAGAAGGCGAGGAGGAAAAAACGAAAATGCTAAAATAAAATTGGTCTGGTCCTTAAGGGGTTAAGCCAATGGGGAAAATCCACAACAAATCTTTCATCCACAGAACCGACGCGCCATGGAGTTAAAAATGTGAAAATCTACTTTAGGGCAGAAAATTTCCCCAGCATGTAAATGTGATTTGTAAAATATCCAATTACCTCCTACTGTATTCTGCTGCAGCATCCACCAATCTGCAGCATTTTCATTCTGTGTGAATTCATGCTTACTGTATAAAGGTGTTAAACCTGTAGGGCAATCCACTATCCAATAAATTAGTTTCTTTAGTAATTCCATTGTATTCTTCTTAACATTTATTTTACATTTAGGCACAAAATATAATGTAAAATCCTGCTCGTCCAAGAGCTAACTATATAATATTCTTTCCTATCTATATGGGTGGCTTACTACCAGCCACCCAAAAAAAAGTGATTGGGCTTTCACATTGTTTAAAGTCCAGTAACAATCTGTCTTCAGTACCTATGCTGATTTGGGCCACACACTGAAAACGTGGACTGACCAGAAGGGGAATGAATGGCCCATAATGGTAGGGTCTGTAGGGATTTCCCACTATCCTGGAATTCATATACCGTATTTTTCGCCATATAAGACACTCCGGTATATAATACGCACCCAATTTTAAAGGAGGAAAATCTAGAAAAAAAAGATTCTGAACCAAATACAATGTAAAGTATAGGACAGTAATCTTCAACCTGCGGATCTCCAGATGTTGCAAAACTACAACTCCCAGCATGCCCGGACAGCCGTTGGCTGTCCGGGCATGCTGGGAGTTGTAGTTTTGCAACATCTGGAGGTCTGCAGGTTGAAGACCACTGGTATAGGAGGTAATACTCACGTGTCCCCACCGCTCTGGACCCGCCACCTCTGCCCTGGATGTCGTCCTCCATAGCTGTCGCCGCGTCCCCGGGGTGTCCCCGTCGCTCCGGAACGTCTCTGCTGCCCGGGATCCTCGCTCTCCGTCGCCGCCATCACGTCGCTACGCACGCCGCTCCTATTGGATGACGGGACGGCGTGCGCGACGACGTGATGACGACGATGGAGAGCGCCAGCCATGCAGGGGATCCCGGCATGGAGCAGTAATTTGCCGATCGGACACCGAGGAGGCAGGTAAGGTCCCTCCCGATGTTCTGTAAGCTGTTCTGGATGCCGCGATTTTACTGCGGCGGTCCCAAACAGCCCGACTGAGCAGCCGGGTTAGTTTCACTTTCCCTTCAGACGTGGCGGTCAGCTTTGATCGCCGCCTCTGAAGGGTTAATACAGGGCATCACCGCGATCGGTGATGTCCTGTACTAGCCGCGGGTCCCGGACGTTGATGGCCGCAGGGACCGCCGCGATAGGACAGGGATTTAATGTGCATTTGCCATATAAGACGCACCTACTTTTCCCCCCCAGTTTTGGGGAAGAAAAAGTGCGTCTTATACGGCGAAAAATACGATATATACATATATATATATATATATATATATATATATATATAAAATCAGAGTTTGGATGAGTGTTATTCTAAGCAAAATGCCCAAGTGCACTAAACACAAATTATGTGAAAATTCCCCAAGGTTATGATCATATTTTATTCCTTATGTACTAAAACCAAAGCATAAGGACACTGTGAGCGCCCCCTAGAGACATGGCCTGTACCCTCCAGGATACACTTATCTTAGCTCGAGAACCTAGGAACATGACTGAAGTCACGGGGCATGTAGGCTTTACCCATATGACTGTTCCTGCTAATGTCCCATTTATTTTCTCCTCAGGGGAAGCTACATGACCATCAGCTCATGGGAATCATCCCAAGGATCGCACGGGACATATTTGATCACATCTATTCAATGGACGAAAACCTAGAATTTCATATAAAGGTAACTGAGTTAATATTCGCTCTCTGGTTTGTGGTGCCCACGTATAGTACGTACAGCTATTAGGTATAAGAGATTGTATTCTAAGTTACGCTTTGCATGGTCTATTAAATAATATGTTCTTTGGGGGCAGTGTCCCCCATCCTTTGGTTCTACAGCTGTGACTACAAATCCTATCATGGCTGTCCCGCATGGTGGGAGTTGTAGTTTTGCAACAGCTGGAGAGCCACAGGTTAGGGAACATCACCTTTTATTTTATTTAAATTTTTTTTACAATCCCAAGAACAAATAAACAAATTGGGAACTGTGTAATGCTTCATTTATCCTGTGGTGGCGCTGCAGGTTAACTGAGCATATTGCTGCAAATTAGAGCTGATACCTAATTTTTTATTTACTAACTTTTAACAAAAAAGGATTTGCAAAAATAATTCCTGTTTATAAATAAAGATTTATAAACAACTTTGTTACATATAGAAGTTTTGTATTAAAAGTTTTACCCAAAAGCCAACATGTTGGTTTTCCTGACTGTGCAGGTTTGTGGCCTTTGTTGATGGGGCTCAGTCAGTTCTGCAGATGCTTCGACATTGCTGCCGCAAACATAGTGTAAACATTATTCTCCTCTGCTTTGCTGATCCTGAGGGTTTTTCTTAAAGGGGTTATTCAGGAATAAAAAAACAGGCTTAATTTCTTTTTAAAGACTACTCCCTGTCTGTCTCCACTTTGGGTGTGGTATTACAACTTGGTACCATTCACTTCAATGGAACTGAGATGCAGAACCACACCCAACCAGGAGACAGACAGGGAGCCATCTTTGAAAGGAATAATCTCTGTTTTTTTTTTATTCCTGGATAACCCCTTTAAAGGGGTACTCCACTGGAAAACATTTTTTTTTTTTTTTAATCAACTGGTGCCAGAAAGTTACAAAGATTTGTAAATGAAAGGGGTATTCCAGGCAAAAACTTTTTTTTATATATCAA
Source organism: Hyla sarda (assembly GCF_029499605.1). NCBI lineage: Eukaryota > Metazoa > Chordata > Amphibia > Anura > Hylidae > Hyla > Hyla sarda. The sequence continues at coordinate 31,789,583 of NC_079196.1, forward strand.
CTGGCTCCGGAAAGTTAAACAGATTTGTAAATTACTTCTATTAAAAAATCTTAATCCTTCCAATAGTTATTAGCTTCTGAAATTTTCTGTCTAACTGCTCAATGATGATGTAAGGTCACGGGAGCTGTGCATGATGGGAGAATATCCCCATAGGAGCTGCACAGCTCCCGGTACGTGAGTCATCAGAGAGCAGTTAGACAGAAAACAACAACTCAACTTCAGAAGCTAATAACTATTGGAAGGATTAAGATTTTTTTAATAGAAGTAATTTAAAAATCTGTTTAACTTTCCGGAGCCAGTTGATATATAAAAAAAAGTTTTTGCCTGGAATACCCCTTTAAGAAAAATTGGGTATTGTGCAGCTCACAGAAAAAATTAGTTGAGGCTATATGGAGGAGTACTTACAACTAAAAAGTACAAATAATCAATAACTGTAAAAGAAGAGGGAGGTACCATTAGCCTCTAGACTAATACCATAAAATGGTACATGATGAATGCATTTATAAAATAGAATAGAACTGTGCTTCACTTAAATGATGAGAGAAAAATGTATTAAAAAATATTTTTTGCAAGATTAAATATCATTATTATGATATTTAATCTTGCAGATTTGTAAATTACTTCTATTAAAAAATCTTAATCCTTCCAGCACATATCAGCTGCTGTATGCTACAGAGGAAGTTCTTTTCTTTTTGAATTTCTTTTGTGTCTGAACACAGTGCTCTCTGCTGACACCTCTGTCCATGTCAGGAACTGTCCAGAGTAGGAGCAAATCCCCATAGCAAACCTCTCCTGCTCTGGACAGTTCCTGACATGGACAGAGGTGTCAGCAGAGAGCACTGTGGTCAGACAGAAAAGAAATTCAAAAGGAAAAGAACTTCCTCTGTAGAATACAGCAGCTGATAAGTACTGGAAGGGTTAAGATTTTTAAATAGAAGTCATTTACTAATCTGTTTAACTTTCTAGCACCAGTTGATTTAAAAAAAATATATAAAAAAATGTTTTCCAGTGGAGTACCCTTTTAAGATCAGTAATGTTAGAGGAGATATAGCCTTTGTATTATAAGGATCTATTCACACAGCGGAATTCCACCTCAAATAAAAGCCAAACAAGGAAAAATTGTCCAGCGCCTGGTGTGCACTTAAAAGCTTGCTTTGTTGCTTGAATGGAGTCACAATTACAGGTAAAGGAACGTCTGACGCGTTTCGCACTCGCAGGTGCTTAATCGTGAGTTTACGATTAAGCACCTGCAAGTGCGAAACGCGTCAGATGTTCCTTTACCTGTAATTGTGACTCCAGTCAAGCAATAAAGCAAGCTTTTAAGTGCACACCAGGCGCTAGACAATTTTTCCTTGTTGGATTATTGCTGTGAAGCCGGGGTGGGACCGGCAGGTCCGATTGCGCAGTTGGACCTTATTAGTCGTTGGTTTGAAGCGTGCAGCTCTCCTTGTTCAAATAAAAGCCCAGTACACTTTGATGGGATTCCGCACTCCCGTTGACACTTCGGAATTTCCGCGAGCGGAAATTCCGAAGTGTCAACGGGATTGCGGAATCCCATAGAAGTGTATTGGGCTTTTATTTGAGGCGAAATTCCACTGGCAGAAATTCTGCCGTGTGAATAGACCCCAAAGTCTGCACAGATATACATAAAGCAAAGAGACATATGTATCATTGCTATATCCTTGTAACTGCTGGTCCTGACATATACTTACTTTTCTATCACAGGTCTCTTACTTTGAAATCTATTTAGACAAAATCCGGGACTTGCTGGACGGTAAGAAGCTGTGGTGCTATGGACTGTGCAGTGATGGTTGTTCCCATAGGGATCAGAGCTGAGGAGGGAATAGGAATTCCAGAAATTTCAGAAAGTGCTGATAAGAAATGATAACAAAATAGAAATTTCAGATTTTTTTCATATTTTATTTCTGTTTGTGTGCAATCTCTCACAGTGTCTAAAACAAACTTGGCTGTGCACGAAGATAAAAATCGCGTCCCCTATGTGAAGGTATGTACTGTGTACTGTCTGTGTCACTTGCTACAAGTCAATTAGAAAAACTAGAGGAGAAATATCTCTTCCACATTTGTTAGGGCTCCAGGGGCTCAGATCGTATTGACCATTGACCCTATTGCTCATTTACACCCATTTTTATATTTTAAAGGATCACCCTGGAGAAAAGAAAATGTTTTCAAATCAACAAGTTATACATATTTTTAAATTGCTTCTATTTTAAAATCTTAATCCTTCCAGTTCTCATCAGCTGCTGTATGCTCCAGAGGAAGTTGTGTAATTCTTTCCAGTCTGAGCACAGTGCTCTCTGCTGACACCTCTGTCCATGTCAGGAACTGTCCAGAGCAGGATAGGTTTGCTATGGGGATTTGCTCCTGCTCTGAACAGTTCCTGACATGGACAGAGGTGTCAGCAGAGAGCACTGTGGTCAGACTGGAAAGAACTACACAACTTCCTCTGGAGCATACAGCAGCTAATAAGTACTGGAAGGATTAAGATTTTAATATAGAAGTAATTTACGAATCTGTTTGACTTTTTGGCACCAATTGATTTGAATTTTTTTTTTCCTTTCCTTTTTCCTCCGGCACTAAGACATCTTATCCCCTATCCAAAGGATAGGGGATAAGACACCTGATCGCGGGGGTCCCGTGGGGGTCCCCGGCTGTCACGCCCCCTCCCATAGGCTTGCATTGAGGGGGCGGAGCGTGATGTCACACGGGGGCGGAGCCGTGATGTCACAATGCTCTGTCCCCGTGATCGTCAGTAACACGCTCCGGGGACTGATTCTAACGGGGTGCTTTGTGAAAGATCACGGGGGGCCCCAGCGGCAGGACCCCCTGTGATCAGGCATCTAATCCCCTATCCTTTGGATAGGGGATAAGATGTCTTAGCGTAGGAGTACCCCTTTAACAATACTTTGCACAAAAACATACAATGTGTCAGCAGATAAAAACATTTGGCCTATCTAGTCTGCCCAATATTCTGAATTCTATCAAGAGTCCCTGACCCTATGAAGGATATCCTTATGCTGATCCCATGCATGCTTTACATTCTTTACTGTATTTGCAGCGACCACTTCTGCAGGAAGGCTGTTCCATGCATCCACTACTCTCTCAGTAAAGTAATACTTCCTCATATTAAACTTTGGGTGTCAACAGGCGAGACTTTCTCTTAGATCTTCTTTCTATAATGGATATAATGTCATTTACCTATTTTTCTACCAATACAGTCAATTTATTAGAAAAACCACTATGGTGCGGTGAATATTGCATCTATATTTTCTTTTCCTACATTTTCATGTGTAGGGCTGTACAGAGAGGTTTGTGTCCAGTCCAGAGGAAGTAATGGATGTCATAGATGAAGGGAAGGCAAACAGACATGTTGCGGTCACAAGTAAGTTACTGACGATTCATCATTTCCGTATGAAACCTCAGTTAGACTAGATTAAAGGGGATTGTGTCAAATTATCAAATAAATCTGCTTTCCAAAAACAGCCATTCTTTCCCATGCACTAGTATTGCATTGAATGTACAATGTGAGCTGCATTACCACACACAGCCTATGGAAAAGTGTGGCACTGTTTCATACAAACCCTTTGATTGTAGAATGTGATTGTGGAACTAATTACTTTATAGCCAATTTTCCAAACATACAAGAGCATACATAGCATAGAGGCAGGCCATGTGGCTGCTATGGGGACCCCTGGAGGAGAGGGGGCCGTTCCCATTCCTTTCTGTATTGGTAAGAAACTGTGCAGAACTCCTCTCTCCAGGGCAGAGTTTCCCAACCTGGGTGCCTTCAGCTGTTTCAAAGCTACAACTCACAGCATGCCAAAGGTTGTCTGGGCATGATTGGAGTTGTTGTTTTGCAACAGCTGGAGGCACATTGTCACCATATTTATGGAGGGGATATTGACCAATGGATCATGGAAAGCAAAGGGAAATAAACATCAGACCCTCCTGTCCAGGGGGGCAAAATCAGATGCCATAATAGGAGACTATAAAAGAAGACCTTTGCTATGCAGTCCCCCCTTCCTATGTATGCCACTGAATATGTGCAGGTATATATACGTGGTGTCGTCAGGGTGTGATGTGAGGTGTAAGAGCAGATGTTGCCCAGGGGTAGATGGTATAAACCCTTTCGTGTTCGTGACGCCAGGGCGTGATTTAACCTTAATCACCCAAAGGTAGCACCGCTAGTCCTAGGTTAGGCAGGGGCAAATAATAGTCCATGGCCAGGTTAAGGTTAACAATGGCATTTACTGAGGTAGACAAATGGTACAGTCTATACAGTTCGGCCAGGATCCCAGAGAGGGGACCGGTAACACGGGGGACCTCACAGCTTGCTGGGACTTGCAGTGATTTGACAGACTATAGGTGCAGGTCACGCTGACTACAATTGACAACTGAAGATGATGACAGATGATAAAGATCACTTGACTTACTGACTTGTTGCTGTAATTTAGGTTGAGGCCTCCAGATGTGCTGGACACTGACCCTGAGATGTCTGGACTAGAGTGCGGTGTAAGAGCGAGATTGTAGTACCTCCCCCTCTTATAAAGGGGGCTGAGCAAGGAGCACATAGGCCAACTGCAGGTCACCTAGTGCTCTCTGGGTAACAAACATATGACTTAAACATGTGACAAACATTATCATGTGACTAAAAATCATGTGACCAACATCAAAGGTCCTTTGCACTCAATATACAACCTATTCACATTATGGGGAAACACTGCAGGAGAGCACTGAGGACGTACAGGGACTCAACCTGACAGGACTGTAGGAGCATAATCCGGTACTGTGACATCACACACACACATATATATATATATACATACAGTGACCCTACCGCGGCCCCGACATACGATCATTTCAACATATGATCACTCTCAGAGGCCATTGCATGTTGAAGGCAGCATCACCATACGATGCTTTTGTATGTCGGGGCCATCGCATAAACGGCTATCCGGCAGCGCAGACTGCTTCACCGGATAGCCATTTACGGTGCCCCGTGTGGTCCGCTGACGATCATCACTTACCTGTCCTCGGGGCTCCGTAGAGTACTCTCCGGGATCCCCTGCATCGCCGGCGCTCTCCTTCGTCGTCATCACATCGTCGCACACGCCGTCCCGTCATCCAATAAGAGCGGCGTGCGCAGCGACGTGATGGCGGCGACGGAGAGTGATGTTCCCAGGCAGCAGAGACCTTCCCGGAGCATCGGGGACACCTCCAGGACGCGGCAACAGCGATGGAGGGCGACATCCAGGGCAGCGGTGACGGTCTGGAGCGGCGGGGACACGTGAGTATAACCTCCAATACCAGTGGTCTTCAACCTGCAGACCTCCAGATGTTGCAAAACTACCACTCCCAGCATGCCCGGACAGGCTGGGAGTTGTAGTTTTAAAACATCTGGAGGTCCGCAGGTTGGAGAAAACTGTCCTATACTTTACATTGCACGGATCCCTCAACATACGATGGTTTCAACAAACGATGGTTCATTTGGAACAGATTACCATCGTATGTTGAGGGACCACTGTATATAGATATAAATATAAAACACAATACTTGCAGACTGTACCTGGACGTTCCAAGTGATGGTGCTGTGTGTAAGAGCACTCAGGCAATAGAAATGACAAATACTCTATCAACCATAAAGGATAACACTCAATTAAAAAACAACGTCTAATTTGACATTTCCTCCTCCTTTGCAGATATGAATGAGCACAGTTCCAGAAGTCACAGTATTTTCCTGATTAATATAAAGCAAGAAAACATTGAGACCGAGAAGAAGCTTTGCGGGAAACTCTACCTGGTTGATCTAGCGGGAAGTGAAAAGGTGAGGATCGGTCTATGGAGGACGGCATGTCAATAATCTACCTACACTGTTAGAACTATCCTCCTCTATATGGATGGAAGCATCTAGATGGTTCTTCCAGGCGGTTCACTTGAGCTGTTACTGCCATGTCATCCTTTAGGTCAGCAAAACCGGAGCTGAGGGAGCAGTTTTGGATGAAGCTAAAAACATCAATAAATCTTTATCTGCACTTGGCAACGTCATCTCCGCTTTGGCTGAGGGAACGGTGAGTACCAAGTTTGGACTTGGCATTTTTAAGGGGACCACAGTATCACTGAATGACCAGGCGTGCTTGATTTACCGGATATTGTCCCAGAAAGTTGGGTGACAATATGGCAGCTAGTACAGTTTACACTGTGTTGTGTAGGTGTCATGAAAGGGTAACCTGTGTATTTTATAATGTTACTTTAGTCAGGGTTGTGTCGCCATCATCTAGGTGACTGAAAAAGCTGTGTGATGCTTGCCAATACTAGCTTTATCCTTCTTTCCCAAAATCAAAAAGTATTTATTAAGAGGGGGCAAACTTTATTGATGACCTATCCTCAGGATAGGCCACTAAATCTGGTCCCCCACCAGAGGTTCGATTCCCACATACGCATGTGAATGGAGTTAGAATCAGACAGCGCCATACATTGTGTAGTGGCTGTGTGGGGGTACTGCAGCTCAGCTCCAATTGAAGTAAATGGCAATACAGAGCTGGCTCTGTTCAGTGTGTGTGAAGATGTCGCGGCTCTGGCACAGTTTAATAGTAATGCCAGCTGTTGGAACCCTATTGATCTGAAATTAAGGAGTTATCCTGATGATAGGTCAACAATAGGTTTTGCCTGGAAAATCCCTTTAACAACTTGCCCAAGGGAAGACTTGAGATTGTATATTACTTTTCTTTATTAAGTAAATTAGGAGGGGAATGCTCTTTAAGGGTACGTTAAAAAAATATTCAGCAGATCCTGTGAGTGTGAACGTACCCTAAAGGGATATTTTAGGATATGCCATGTCTTTATGGCTGGTGGGAGTGTGACCTCCTCTTTGGCCTCCATTGATCCTGAGAAGGAAAGGAGACACAGCATCTCCCTCTAAGTTTTGCTTTTAGAAGGTACTCCAGCCCCCTCTAGGGATAGGTGCATGATTGTGGGTGATCCAAATGTTGGAATCTCAAAAATGAGGTTCCCAGTCTCCCATTGGATGACCCCATTCCCCTGGCATCGGTTGCACCAAGATAGCAGTAACTACAGCACTGATGGGACCCTACTAAATAAGGGGTCTGACTTGAGCCCTATTGTCCCCAGGGCAAATTTTGGCCTGTTCCTATACATTCACACCAGCCCCCCCCATCAGCATGTCCCCCATACATCCACACCAGCCCCCCCATCAGCATGTCCTCCATACATCCACACCAGCCCCCCCATCAGCATGTCCCCCATACATCCACACCAGCCCCCCCCCATCAGCATGTCCCCCATACATCCACACCAGCCTCCCCCATCAGCATGTCCCCCATACAGCCACACCAGCCCCCCCAAACAGCATGTCCTCCATACATCCACACAAGCCTCCCCCATCAGCATGTCCCCCATACATCCACACCAGCCCCCCCATCAGCATGTCCCCCATACAGCCACACCAGCCCCCCCATCAGCATGTCATCCATACATCCACACCAGCCCCCCCATCAGCATGTTCCCCATACATCCACACCAGCCCCCCCATCAGCATGTCCCCCATACAGCCACACCAGCCCCCCCAACACGTTGTCCTCCATACATCCACACCAGCCTCCCCCATCAGCATGTCCCCCATACATCCACACCAGCCCCCCCATCAGCATGTCCTCCATACATCCACACCATCCCCCCCATCAGCATGTCCCCCATACATCCACACCAGCTCCCCCAACAGCATGTCCTCCATACATCCACACCAGCCCCCCCCATCAGCATGTCCCCCATACATCCACACCAGCCCCCCCATCAGCATGTCCCCCATACATCCACACCAGCCCCCCCAACAGCATGTCCCCCATACATCCACACCAGCCCCCCCATCAGCATGTCCCCCATACATCCACACCAGCCCCCCATCAGCATGTCCTCCATACATCCACACCAGCCCCCCCATCAGCATGTCCTCCATACATCCACACCAGCCCCCCCATCAGCATGTCCTCCATACATCCACACCAGCCCCCTCATCAGCATGTCCCCCATACATCCACACCAGCCCCCCCATCAGCATGTCCCCCATACATCCACACCAGCTCCCCCAACAGCATGTCCTCCATACATCCACACCAGCCCCCCCATCAGCATGTCATCCATACATCCACACCAGCCCCCCCATCAGCATGTCCTCCATACATCCACACCAGCCCCCTCATCAGCATGTCCTCCATACATCCACACCAGCCCCCCCATCAGCATGTTCCCCATACATCCACACCAGCCCCCTCATCAGCATGTCCTCCATACATCCACACCAGCCCCCCCATCAGCATGTCCTCCATACAGCCACACCAGCCCCCCCATCAGCATGTCCTCCATACATCCACACCAGCCCCCTCATCAGCATGTTCTCCATACATCCACACCAGCCCCCCCATCAGCATGTCCTCCATACATCCACACCAGCCCCCCCATCAGCATGTCCCCCATACATCCACTCCAGCCCCCATCAGCATGTCCTCCATACATCCACACCAGCCCCCCCCCATCAGCATGTCCTCCATACATCCACACCAGCCCCCCCAACAGCATGTCCTCCATACATCCACACCAGCCCCCCCATCAGCATGTCCTCCATACATCCACACCAGCCCCCCCCATCAGCATGTCCCCCATACATCCACACCAGCCCCCCCATCAGCATGTCCCCCATACATCCACACCAGCCCCCCCAACAGCATGTCCTCCATACATCCACACCAGCCCCCCCATCAGCATGTCCCCCATACATCCACACCAGCCCCCCATCAGCATGTCCTCCATACATCCACACCAGCCCCCCCATCAGCATGTCCTCCATACATCCACACCAGCCCCCCCATCAGCATGTCATCCATACATCCACACCAGCCCCCCCATCAGCATGTCCTCCATACATCCACACCAGCCCCCTCATCAGCATGTCCTCCATACATCCACACCAGCCCCCCCATCAGCATGTCCTCCATACATCCACACCAGCCCCCCCATCAGCATGTCCTCCATACATCCACACCAGCCCCCTCATCAGCATGTCCCCCATACATCCACACCAGCCCCCCCATCAGCATGTCCCCCATACAGCCACACCAGCCCCCCCATCAGCATGTCCTTCATACATCCACACCAGCCCCCCCATCAGCATGTCCTCCATACATCCACACCAGCCCCCCCATCAGCATGTCCTCCATACATCCACACCAGCCCCCCCATCAGCATGTCCTCCATACATCCACACCAGCCCCCTCATCAGCATGTCCTCCATACATCCACGCCAGCCCCCCCCCATCAGCATGTCCTCCATACAGCCACACCAGCCCCCCAACAGCATGTCCCCCATACATCCACTCCAGCCCCCATCAGCATGTCCTCCATACATCCACACCAGCCCCCCCATCAGCATGTCCTCCATACATCCACACCAGCCCCCTCATCAGCATGTCCTCCATACATCCACACCAGCCCCCCCATCAGCATGTCCTCCATACATCCACACCAGCCCCCCCATCAGCATGTCCTCCATACATCCACACCAGCCCCCCCATCAGCATGTCCTTCATACATCCACACCAGCCCCCCCATCAGCATGTCCTCCATACATCCACACCAGCCCCCTCATCAGCATGTCCTCCATACATCCACGCCAGCCCCCTCATCAGCATGTCCTCCATACAGCCACACCAGCCCCCCAACAGCATGTCCCCCATACATCCACTTCAGCCCCCATCAGCATGTCCTCCATACATCCACACCAGCCCCCCCCCCATCAGCATGTCCTCCATACATCCACACCAGCCCCCCCAACAGCATGTCCTCCATACATCCACACCAGCCCCCCAACAGCATGTCCCCCATACATCCACTCCAGCCCCCATTAGCATGTCCTCCATACATCCACACCAGCCCCCCCATCAGCATGTCCTCCATACATCCACGCCAGCCCCCCCAACAGCATGTCCTCCATACATCCACACCAGCCCCCCAACAGCATGTCCCCCATACATCCACTCCAGCCCCCATCAGCATGTCCTCCATACATCCACACCAGCCCCCCCAACAGCATGTCCCCCATACATCCACTCCAGCCCCCATCAGCATGTCCCCCATACATCCACTCCAGCCCCCATCAGCATGTCCCCCATACATCCACTCCAGCCCCCATCAGCATGTCCCCCATACATCCACTCCAGCCCCCATCAGCATGCCTCCCCATACACTTAATCAGTATCCCAGTGTTTCCCAACCAGGGCTCCTCCAGCTATTTCAAAACTACAACTCCCAGCATGCCCGGAAAGCCAAGGCATGCTGAAAGTTGTAGTTTTGCAATAGCTGGAGGCACCCTGGTTGGGAAACACTGCTCTATCCTGTGTATAGTGGCTAAGTGTTATACCCTTTAATATTCGTTTAAGAAATAATACTATTATATTTTTATCATAGATAGCTTAATATTGCTCAGACTGCTCTCGTTTGCTTCCTAGAAAAGCCATGTTCCATACAGAGACAGTAAGATGACCAGGATACTGCAGGACTCCCTTGGTGGGAACTGCCGGACAACCATCATAATCTGCTGCTCCCCATCCAACTTCAATGAGGCTGAAACTAAATCCACGCTCATGTTCGGCCAGCGGTAAATCCATTTCTGTGCGGCTCCCGCGCCCCTGCACGGCTCCTGTTCGCACCATTAATGAGAGTTTCTCTTGTACCAGGGCCAAGACTATTAAGAACACTGTGTCTGTCAATCTGGAGCTGACTGCCGAGGAGTGGAAGAAGAAGTATGAAAAGGAGAAAGATAAAAACAAGTCACTTAAGAATATCATTCAGCATCTTGAGATGGAATTGAACCGGTGGCGAGGCGGTAAGGAAATTGCTTCGAAAATGGATGATGGATTAAGTACATCAAGTGTTAGGAATATATTACAGAAAATGACAGTATGATATTGTTGTGCGCTCATAAATCCCTGTGTTTTAGAGCAATTGGAGGGGAATCTTTTCCCATACGCATATGCTCGGTCTGGCGGTGTGCTTTTACCTTCCTATACACATTAGATAGTTTTTCAGTGGTTTGCGCCAATTTTAATAGGATCCCTTAACAATCTTATGTGAATGGAGACAGAACAACTACCCCCAACAATCTAGTATTTAGTCCCAGACAGATCCTGTATTCTTCTGGGAGATAAGCTGCATTTTAGGTGCATTTTCCCATTCCCTTTTTGATAGTACAAGCCAGGGCTGTGGAGTCGGTAGATAAATGTTCCAACTCCAACTCCGCAGTTTTTTGTACTTCCGACTCCTCTGTATTAATATGCGAATGTATTTATAAACACTTACAGTTGAATCCAAGAAGCTGTTCCACCAAGTTCTTCTAAGCTCTTGTAGCAGAGAGAAGTAGTTGGGCAGAAGCTGCTGCCTTCTGCTTTTTGTGTGCTGATCTGCTGCTGAAGATAGGGCAGTGGGAGGATCCAGGAAGGGGCATTTATTATAAAACATGATTTCCCTAGTAGAATCCCATAGTCATGTTTAAAGTTTACCAAACGCCTAAACCAGAAAAAGCCATCACTGATAAATGGTAGCACACCCAGTATGATTAGTTCAAAATGTTTATTAATACAAAATACATAAGAAACATGCAATTGCACACAAGAAAAGGGTTTAAAAACAATAAAATCTCTGGCTAACTAAAGCCAGTACACAACTTAGGGGAGGGGCCATGAACCCCCTCTCCTAACCAGACACCCGCCCTCAATAATACAATAGGCGACCTGTGTTTCAGGTCTGCGGATCACATGCAGAGAACAGTAATGCAGAAAGCAATAATATGTATATGCAATACAATACACAATAATCATGTAGCCAACCATGCAATGACTAACTGCGAATATGAGCTATACTAAATTACCACACAGACCAGACATCAAGGGCCAAATGGAAATGATGGAGTAAGGGAGGACTGGGTCAGCAGATCCCCACGCGTTCCGTTGTCACACAAGGACAACTTCCCCCCGCCCCCCTACACACATACAGAGAATAATCTCATCTACCGGTTGGATAGCAGTTTGTATACAGTTAATGGCAAAACGGGAGACGCATAATGATAAGCCCTCTCCAGAAAACTCAGAGAAGTTGTACCTTTGTATATAGACTTTTTTTTTTTTTAAGTGAACCTCCAAGAAATATGACTTTTTAGAAAAGGGACTGAATAGTTGCATTCGGCCCTGACATTTATTTCTATAGAAATGATGCCAGTAGCTAATAGATGCTAACACAGTGACGTTGGCAGCCATGGCAACGGGTGGAATTCCGCTCGTAATTAAAACATGCACTTGGGCGCAGCACCTCTTGGTGCCATGCAGCTGACAGAAAGGATGGCTGATAATTACCATAATGTAATGGGGCGATGTATGCATGCGGCAACATGGTGGTATAAATGGGAAGCCTATTGACATTTCGGGCCCTTTAAATAACCACAAATATCTTTTAACCGCCTTACGTTCAAGCGTTAGGATTCTAGCCGTGTCTCAGGGGTTTCGCTGACTGTATAGCAGTGGATGTGTTTTTTTCTTTCTAATTAGAGCCATCACGTTGTCATGGCGATGCCGGCTGGCGATTGCCGAGGAATATTACTCACAAATGTGCTTACAGGTTCAGAGGAGACGCGGTCACGTTTTCACTCGTTGGATGACAAAGCAGAGTGAATCTTCATGAATTCAGCCATCTGCGGGGGGCAAACAGCGTGTGATCCTTGGACTGTCCTATAGGCCTTCAATCAAATAGGTTAAATAGGTTATTAGCCAAAAAAAAATAAAAATACAATCCATGACAAATTTAATCTCACTACTTTGTTATATACCCTTTGTTGGCAATGACAGAGGTCAAACGTTTTTTGTAAGTCTTCACAATGTTTTCACACACTGTTACTGGTATTTTGGCCCATTCCTCCATGCAGATCTCCTCTAGAGCAGTGATGTGTTGGGGCTGTTGCTGGGCAACATAAACTTTCAACTCCCTCCAAAGGTTTTCTATGGGGTTGAGATCTGGAGACTGGCTAGGCCGCTCCAGGACCTTGAAATGCTTCTTATGAAGCCACTCATTTGTTGCCCGGGCAGTGTTTTTGGGATCATTGTCATGCTGAAAGACCCAGACACGTTTCATCTTCAATGCCCTTGCTGATGGAAGAGGTTTTCACTCAAAATCTCACATGGCCCCATTCATTCTTTCCCTTACAGGGATCAGTCGTCCTGGTCCCTTAGCAGAAAAACAGCCCCAAAGCATGATGTTTCCACCCCCATGCTTCACAGTAGGTATGGTGTTCTTTGGATGCAACTCAGCATTTTTTCTCCTCCAAACACGACAAGTTGAGTTTTTACCAAAAAGTTCTATTTCGGTTTCATCTGACCATATGACATTCTCCCAATACTCTTCTGGATCATCCAAATGCTCTCTAGCAAACTTCAGACCTGCCCAGACATGTACTGGCTTAAGCAGGGGGACACGTCTGGCACTGCATGATTTGAATCCCTGGTGGTGTAGTGTGTTACTGATGGTAGCCTTTGTTACTTTGGTCCCAGCTCTCTGCAGGTCATTCACTAGTTTCCCCTGGCGTAGTTCTGGGATTTTTGCTCACTGTTCTTGTGATCATTTTGACACCACAGGGTGAGATCTTGCGTGGAGCCCCAGATCGAGGGAGATTATCAGTGGTCTTGTATGTCTTCCATTTTCTAATAATTGCTCCCACAGTTGATTTCTTCACACCAAGTTGCTTGCCTATTGCAGATTCAGTCTTCCCAGCCTGGTGCAGGTCTACAATTTTGTTTCTGGTGTCCTGTCGACACCTCTTTGGTCTTGGCCATAGTGGAGTTTGGAGTGTGACTGTTTGAGGTTGTGAACAGGTGTCTTTTATACTGATAATAAGTTCAAACAGGAGCCATTAATACAGGTAATGAGTGGAGGACAGAGGAGACTCTTAAAGAAGAAGTTACAGGTCTGTGAGAGCCAGAAATCTTACTTGTTTGTAGGTGACCAAATACGCTGCTCAAAAAAAATAAAGGGAACACTAAGATAACACATCTTAGATCTGAATGAATGAACTAATTGTATGAAATACTTTCGTCTTTACATAGTTGAATGCGCTGACAACAAAATCTCACAAAAATTATCAATGGAAATCAAATGTATCAACCCCTGGAGGTCTGGATATGGAGTCACACTCAAAATCAATGTAGAAAACCACACTACAGGTTGATCCAACTTTATGTAATGTCCTTAAAACAAGTCAAAATGAGACTCAGTAGTGTGTGTGGCCTCCACGTGCCCGTATAACCTCCCTACAACACCTGGGCATGCTCCTGATGAGGTGGAGGATGGTCTCCTGAGGGCTGTCCTCCCAGACCTGGACTAAAGCATCTGCCAACTCCTGGACAGTCTGTGGATGGAGTGGGATATGATGTCCCAGATGTGCTCAATCGGATACAGGTCTGGGGAACGGGAGGGCCAGTCCATAGCATCAATGCCTTCCTCTTGCAGGAACTTCTGACACACTCCAGCCACATGAGGTCTAGCATTGTCTTGCATTAGGAGGAACCCAGGGCCAACCGCACCAGCATATGGTCTCACAAGGGGTCTGAGGATCTCATCTCGGTACCTAATGGCAGTCAGGTTACCTCTGGTAGAGATGAGCGAACTTACAGTAAATTAGATTCGTCACGAACTTCTCGGCTCAGCAGTTGATGACTTATCCTGCGTAAATGAGTTCAGCTTTCAGGTGCTCCGATGGGCTGGAAAAGGTGGATACATTCCTAGGAAAGAGTCTCCTAGCACTGTATCCACCTTATCCAGCCCATCGGAGCACCTGAAAGCTGAACTAATTCATGCAGGAAAAGTCATCAACTGCCGAGCCAAGAAGTTCGTGACAAATCGAATTTACTGTAAGTTTGCTCATCTCTAACCTCTGGCAAGCACACGGAGGGCTGTGCTGCCCCACACACCATTACTGAACCACCGCCAAACCGGTCATGCTGGAGGATGTTGCAGGCAGCAGAACGTTCTCCACGGCATCTCCAGACTCTGTCACGTCTGTCACATGTGCTCAGTGTGAACCTGCTTTCATCTGTGAAGAGCACAGGGCACCAGTGGTGAATTTGCCAATCTTGGTGTTCTCTAACAAATGCCAAACATCCTGCACAGTGTTGGGCTGTAAGCACAACCCCCACCTGTGGACGTCAGGCCCTCATAGCACCCTCATGGAGTCTGTTTCTGACCGTTTGAGTGGACACATGCACATTTGTGGCCTGCTGGAGGTCATTTTGCAGAGCTCTGGCAGTGCTCCGCCTGCTCCTTCTTGCACAAAGGCAGAGGTAGCGGTCCTGCTGCTGGGTTGTTGCCCTCTTAAGGCCTCCTCCACGTCTCCTGATGTACTGGCCTGTCTCCTGGTAGCGCCTCCATGCTCTGGACACTACGCTGACAGACACAGCAAACCTTCTTGCCACAGCTCGCATTGATGTGCCATCCTGGATGAGCTGCACTACCTGAGCCACTTGTGTGGGTTGTAGACTCCATCTCATGCTACCACTAGAGTGAAAGCACTGCCAGCATTCAAAAGTGACCAAAACATCAGCCAGGAAGCATAGGAACCGAGAAGGGGTCTGTGGTCACCACCTGCAGAACCACTCCTTTTATGGGGGTGTCTTGCTAATAGCCTATAATTTCCACCTGTTGTCTGTTCCATGTGAAATTGATTGTCAATCAGTGTTGCTTCCTGAGTGGACAGTGGGATTTCACAGAAGTGTCATTGACTTGAAGTTACATTGTGTTGTTTAAGTGTTCCCTTAATTTTTTTGAGCAGTGTACTTATTTTCCACCATAATTTGCAAATAAATTCTTTAAAAATCAGACAATGTGATTTTATGGATTATTTTTTTCTCATTCTGTCTCTCATAGTTGAGGTATAACCTATGATGATGATTCCAGCCTCTCATCTTTATAAATGGGAGAACTTGCACAATTGGTGGCTGACTAAATACTTTTTTGCCCCACTGTAACTAAAATAAGTATAGATATCAGTATTGATCACAGTGTCTAAAGGGTTAATGGTGGACATCAGTGTGATCGCTGTTGTCCACCATTAGGGGTGGGTCCCCGGCTGCTGATAGCCACTTATGGTGGGCAACCGACCCGCAGTCTATGAATCAAGCACAGCTCCAACATTAGCTTCATAAACCCGCCGCAATGTATATGTATGACGCTGTGCGCTAATTACCAGGGCAGAGTGACTAACATGTACGTTGCATGTCCTCTAAGGGTTAAATCGGAGTGCAGTTTCAGTGTCAGGTAGGACAACCCTGGCCTCCTGCAATTTTTATTGAAACAACCATGATGACAGATGTGTTGTTACAACCCTAAGAAAAAAATTGTAGTCTAAGTTGGAGCTTAAATTTTTTTAATATTTAACAAAAATATTTATATTTTAAAAATTGAGTAAATAGCACTTTTTTTTCTTTGAAAAAAAAAAGAAACGCAACAAAAAAAAATATTTTTTAGTGATTTTTCACAAGAGTTAGTGTGAAATTTTTTAAAATAGCGGTAAAATCGATAAACTACTACTACTACTAAATAGTGTCTGTTTTCTAATCCAGCTGAACGGTCAGAGAGGCCCACCCTGACCTGCTTCCAGCATAGAGCCCTGTACATCGGTCGTACGGGTGAGGACGGGGAGGAGACATGCTGTTGTGTCTAGGCCCGCCTCTCTGACTCTTCGGGTGGATTAGAAAACAGCCACTATAGAAGTATACAAACTGCAGCCACAGTAAGTAAAGATACCGTCTGTTCCATCTCCCTATACCCTTACCTTTGAGGTGTGCAGCGCTGTCTAATATGGAGGGAACAGATGCACTTAAAGGGGTACTCCGGTGGAAAATAAAATTTCAAATCAACTGGTTCCAGAAAGTCATGCAGATTTGTAAATGACTTCTATAAAAAAAATCTTAATCCTTCCAGGACTTAGCTGCTGTATGCTCCACAGGAAGTTGAGTAGTTCTTTCTAGTCTGAGCACAGTGCTCTCTGCTGACACCTCTGTTCATGTGAGGAACTGTGCAGAGCAGGAGAGGTTCGCTGTGTGGATTTGCTTCTACTCTGGAGAGTTCCTGACACGGACTGAGGTGTCAGCAGAGAGCACTGTGGTCAGACTGAAAAGAACAACTCAACTTCCTCTGGAGCATACAGCAGCTGATAAGTACTGGAAGGATTAAGATTTTTTTTTTTTATAGAAGTAATTTACAAATCTGTTCAACTTTCTGGAACCAGTTGATTTGAAAAAGTACCCCTTTAAAAGGGGTACTCCTCTGCTCAGCGTTTGGAACAAAACACACAGCGCTGGGAGCTCGGGATGTCATAGCACCAACCCCTAATGATGTCACGTCCCTCCCCCTCAATGCAAGTCTATGGGAGGGGGCGTGACGGCTGTCACGCCCCCTCCCATAGACTTGCATTGAGGGGGAGGGACGTGACATCATTAGGGGGGCGTGGCTATAAAGTCACGAGCTCCCAGCGCCGGCTCCAGCTTTCGGAACAGTTTGTTCCAAACGCTAAGCAGCGGAGTACCCCTTTAAGCGGCATAGTTGGAGCTCTGTAACCCAAAAAAATTATACGGAGTTCTGGCGCCTATAAAAATATATTGAAGGAGATACATGTGTCTGTGCACAGTTTTACCCTTAGGGTACGTTCACACGCGCGGGTTTTCTGCTGCGTATTTGAAAGTGGGCGGGCTCTTCTCGGCTGTCCGCAGCAGATTTTCCGCGGCGGAATTTACGCTGCAGAAAATCTGCCACAGTCCCTACTGACTTCAGTGGGGCTTGCGTCGGATTTTCCGCAGTGTACATTCCGCCGCGGAAAATCTGCTGCAGTCAGCCGAGAAGAGCCCGCCCACTTTCAAATACGCAGCGGAAAACCGGATGAAAAATCAGTGCGTGTGAACGTACCCTTAGGATGTTGGCAGCCATGTTTGGTTTCCCTTTTAGCCTTTCTGTTCACAGAGTGAAGGATAACCCACGTCTCATTGTATTTGTCATAGGGGAAGCCGTGCCAGTCGATGAACAGATGAGTTCAAAAGATCAGAAGAGCCTGGAGCCCTGTGACAACACACCCGTCATTGACAACCTGTCCCCGGCCGCCGCCTGCATCTCATCTGAGGAACAGAAGAAATACGACAATGATATCGCCTCCCTATACCGCCAGCTGGATGACAAGGTTGGAACCAAGTAGCGATACAGTTACCTGCTGCTTATTTGAAAGGGGGCGGGCTCTTCTCTGCTATCCGCAGCAGATTTTCTGCTGGGAAATTTCCGCTGCAGAAAATCCACCGCAGACCCTGTTGAGCCCGCCCCCTTTCAAATACGCAGCGGGAAACCCGCAAATCCCTTTGCTGTCAATGAGATTCCACCGCACAGTGCACATAGCGGAATTTCCACGGCAGAGTTTCTGTCACTAAAAATTTCAGAGGCCGAAAGTATGATCTCGGTCATTCTTTCAGCGGAATCTGCCTGGAATACATTGCCGTCAATGGCAGTGTTTCCCAACCAGGGTGCCTCCAGCTGTTGCAAAACTACAACTCCCAGCATGCTGGGAGTTGTAGTTTTGCAACAGCTGGAGGCACCCTGCTTGGGAAACACAGATTATAGATTCCTTACTATTGCAGTAAATATTCTAAGCATTCCTCCAATGTTACACTACATTGACCCTACAGCGGCATGCTGGGAGTTCGGAACAGTTTGTTCCAAACCCAAACCCCCTGTTGACCGTTTCTTTTTACCCTTTTTTTTTTCACTTTGGTTTTCGTGGACATGCACCAAATTTATCATTTGGTGCAAGTTGTTAGTAATTTTGGCTCAAATGTTGAAATCAGCCGTTCACAGCGCCTTTTACACAGAACTTACCGCCACAGAGGACGCGTATTTTACCCTGTAGAGCGGCCATTTCGGAGTCCCTCCTGCAGTATATCAGCAAGCGACATGAGTTATTTTCTTTTGCGGGGTTTATAGCCACCATGTGAAATGGATTTTATTTTCAACTTGGGTAGTTTTTTTTTTTTTTTGGTTGCTTTAGTGCAGTGGTCTTCAACCTGCGGACCTCCAGCTGTTGCAAAACTACAATTCCCAGCATGCCCGGACAGCCAACATCTGGAGGTCCGCAGGTTGGAGACCACTGCTTTAGTGCTTACCTTTCCTTAACCTGCGTGGCCATGTCCAATGCTGGCTTAAAGGGGTACTCCGGTGAAAACCTTTTTTCTTTTAAATCAACTGGTGGCAGAAAGTTAAACATATTTGTAAATTACTTCTATTAAAAAATCTTAATCCTTCCAGTACTTATTAGCTGCTGAATGCTACAGAGGAAATTCCTTTCTTTTTGGAACACTGATGACATCACGAGCACAGTGCTCTCTGCTGACATCTCTGTCCATTTTAGCAACCATGCATAACAGATATATGCAAAGGGCAGCATGGTGGCTCAGTGGTTAGCACTGCTGCCTTGCAGTGCTGGGGTCTTGGGTTCAAATCCCACTAAGGACAACAAAAAATAAAGCATTATTATAATAACGTCAGCAGAGAGAACTGTGCTCGTGATGTCATCAGAGAGCATTCCAAAAAGAAAATTTCCTCTGTACTATTCAGCAGCTAATAAGTACAGGAAGGATTAAGATTGTTTAATAGAAGTAATTTACAAATATGTTTAACTTTCTGCCACCAGTTGATTTAAAAGAAATTTTTTTTTCACCGGAGTACCCCTTTAACGCAGGGTGTAACGGATGGTGAAGGTTCCTCAGAGACAACTATGTCGCAGGATAGTATTGAGCAGCCCTGGAGGCGTCGCTGCTTTCACAAAAAAAATTTTTTAAATGTATTTTGACGCCTTTACATTTTTCTGACATTGGTAAGTGTGTTTTCCGTGTGCAAAATTTCTTGGCGGGGATTTGCACCCAAAAAAACAGGATTTGTGCCAAAATTGCGCCAAAGATCGAGATCTTTGGCGCAAATGATGAATTACTGACTAAAGTTGAAATCACACACAGGACCGTGTGATTTTCAGAAAGTTGTAAAAATGACAGTGGAGAAGATGCACCAAACTTTGGCGCAAAAAAACACTGCGCCAAAGTATTGCGCCAAAATTACGTTAAAAAAGACACATAAATCCTTTGATAAATACCCCCCATTGTGTTTATATGTGTAGTGTTCGCAGTATCACTGCTGGAGATGCTGCGCACTATCTTGGCTCCATGTATTCTCCCCTTTCTT
The DNA here is from genome assembly GCF_029499605.1 of Hyla sarda. Classification (NCBI taxonomy): domain Eukaryota; kingdom Metazoa; phylum Chordata; class Amphibia; order Anura; family Hylidae; genus Hyla; species Hyla sarda. Next base: position 31,809,920 of record NC_079196.1, read on the forward strand.
ATAATCGGTGATAATAAAGCTCAGCTGCCTCATAATTATATGTTTTTACTGCTTGTTAATTGTTACCATTTGCAGATCCCGTTAGTGAACACAGACACTGTCTCCAGCCTCTCATCACTTGTAAGACTAATTGAGAAAAGTGTTAATTAAAAGGCTGGAGCTAGAACCGATCATCTGTGTTATACTGAAGGCGGGATACCTTCTTATATTCATGCGGAAATCCTCCTGTAGAAGTGCGAGCCATAAAACTTCAGCCATAGAAGTCTTTGCAGTCTTACTGTACCGCTATTTCAGTCTTTTTCTGTTATATTAATCCCGCGCACGAGGGAATATAGCGGAAAAATACCGCTCAGAAATTTAGTTGCAGCAGAGTCCCATTGTTTTCAATAGGATTCTGCTGCACCATGCACACACAGTGGAAACATCTGCCACGGAAATCCTGATTCCGGTCCTTGCAATAAGAATTGACTGAATCCGCTCGGAAATGCATTGCCATCTATGAATGCCATCTAATTTCATGCACACCACGTTTTTGCAATACAGTTCCCGTATCAGGTTTTTGATAAAAAAACGGATTCCTCAAAACCGGACTAAACTGTATCGAAACGTGTGTACAAATTTTAACCCGTATATGGTTAAAGGGGTATTCCAGGCAAAAACTTTTTTTTATGTATCGACTGGCTCCGAAAAGTTAAACAGATTTGTAAATTACTTCTATTAAAAAATCTTAATCCTTCCAATAGTTATTAGCTTCTGAAATTTCTGTCTAACTGCTAAATGATGATGTCACGTCACGGGAGCTGTGCATGATGGGAAAATATCCCCATAGGAGCTGGACAGCTCCCGGGACGTGAGTCATCAGAAAGCAGTTAGACAGAAAACAGCAACTCAACTTCAGAAGCTAATAACTATTGGAAGGATTAAGATTTTTTAATAGAAGTAATTTACAAATCTGTTTAACTTTCCGGAGCCAGTTGATATATAAAAAAGTTTTTGCCTGGAATACCCCTTTAAAGACCAGGGCCGGACTGGGGATAAAAACCAGCCCCACTTGTCAACCGGCACAGCCACAATGTAAATGACAGAAGCCTAGTAAATCAAAAACCAAACTTTTAATCCCTTAGGAATGGACCCATTTTTTACTTAAAGGGGTACTCCGGTGGAAAAAGGATTTTTTTTTTTTTTCAAATCAACTTCCTCCATTTTGTAAATTACTTCTATTAAAAAATCTTAATCCTTCCAGTACTTACCAGGTCTTTCCAGTCTGACCACAGTGCTCTCTGCTGACACCTCTGTCCATGTCAGGAACTGTCCGGAGCAGGAAAAGTTTGCTATGGGAACTACACAACTTCCTCTGTAGCATACAGCAGCTGATAAGTACTGGAAGGATTAAGATTTTTAAATATATATATATATATATATATATATATATATATATATATATTATTTTTTTTTTTTTCAAATATATATACATTTTCCACCAGAGTACCCCTTTAATGACCAGACTCTTTTTATTTTTTTTTTATAATTTGACATGTGTCTCCTAAAATGGTAATAACTTTAGAACACTTTTTCTGAGCAGAGCTTTTTCTGAGATTGTTTTTTTCGTGACATATTGTACTTTATATAAGTGGTGCAGCATTTTTTGTGAAAAACTCCAAAATATTGTGAAAAACTGGATAATTTCTAGCGGTTATTTAATTTTTTTTTTATGGTGTTCACTGTGCAGTAAAAGTGATGTTATATTTATTCTGTGGGTCGGTACGATTATGGCGATATCCATTTCATATTGCTTTTTCCTTTTCAGAGCAAAATTATATTTTTCTCTCTTTTGTGTTATCATTTTCCGACAGCCGTAACTTTTTTACTTTCCGTCCGACGCCATTGAGTGAGGGCTTATTTTTTGCAAGAAAAGCTGTACTTTTTATTGGTATAATTTTTGCGATGCATGCTACCTTTTGATCTTTTTTATTCCGTTATTTGCACCAAAAGTGGGTAATATTTTGCGCTTTTTTTTTTTTTTTTTTTTTACGGCGTTCACTGTGAGTGATAATTACGGTATGCATTATAGCTTTATAAGTCATGTCATTATGGACATGGCAATACCTAGTATGTATATGATGTGTTTTTTTTTTTTATGATAATACAGGGCTTTTATTGGGAAAGGGACATTTATTTTATTTTTCTTACACTTCATTCTTTTAGTAAAGAACCTTTTATTATTTTATTTTTCACTTTTTACAGGTTATACTATGTTGCAATACATTTGTACTGCAGCACAGTATGACCTGAGGAGCTGCAGACACTACAGCCTGTGAGATCCAGCCCCTGGCTGGATCTCACAGGGTTTTGTAGCTGGGTTCGTGCTGCCATAGCAACTAATGGCGACCCACGATCGTATTGCGGCGCCGCCGCTGGTGAACAGGAGGAGCACCCTCCCCCAGTCAACGCCATAGATGCCGTGATCAGGATTGATCACGGCATTTATGGGGTTAATGCTGCTGGGACCGGGGCAGCCCCTGAAGCTGCGGGACCCCGGATGTGATTGACAGTCGAGTCCCACTACTGATCTCCTAAACTGCGCGTGGCAGTGCAGGAGATCAGCAGGACGTATGCATACATCCCAGCGCGCAAACATGTCGGGTGCTGGGACATATGCATACGTCCTGTAGCTGGAAGGGGTTAGGCACTGCAGCCTGTGAGAGAAGCCTGGCATTTCATATACCCATATACACACACATTAAACATACACATATACATCTAGCTTACACACACCTATCATTTATTACATACATAAACAAACATCATACATACACACATTATACATACAATCATCAAACATATACACAAATCATACATTAACAACTGGCCTCTTGACCTACATCCACCCGTGCCACTGCAGCACGGCCCGTGCAGCCCGGGGGGGGAATTGGAGGGTGAAATTGTTATGGGCCCCAGTCACCCGGCCAGCCCCATACTCACTAACTGCTGTACCCCCATGCCGCTCTGTGAGTAAGGGCTGCACGGCGCAGCACACAGTGCCCCAGAAGCCGCACTGCTTGTCATCTGAGGGAGGGGCCTCTGGCCGGCACCAAGAGGTGTGTAAGCGAGCCAGGTCAGCACAATGGATCAAGGCCAGAGGCAGAGCAGCTTTAGCCTCGGCCTCTGGCTCCTACACAGGCCCAATATTCCTTACACAGCCCTGCCATCTGGCCCATGGGGGGAGCGGCATACCGGGAATTTTCCCAGTATCCCGGTAGGCCAGTCCGGCCCTGTTAAAAACCGTATACAGTTTGAAAAATGATGTCTGGTTGCATGCTTTTTTTACATATAAGTTTTTATTTTTTCACTCCATTATGAATAAAGTTTCATTTGTTTGATTGAAATTCCAAGAAAAAAAACTGCAATGTCAAAAAACGTATGGTGAAAAACAGATGGAACCGTACGCACATACAGTTCTCTACGGCTCCCATTGACTCCCATGTTAAAAAAAAAAAAAAACATATACGGTTTAAAATGTTTTTTTTCACCCGGACCAAAAACCGTGGTAGACTACGGTTTTGGGTACAGGAAGAAAAAACGGACAAAACCACACAAAACAGACACAACCGGATGCATCTTTTGTCATATGGTTTTCAATGGAGAGTCAATGCGTACGGTTTTCAATACGGTTCCGTACGGTTTTCACATTGAACACGTATACGGAAACTGTATTGCAAAAACATGGTGTGAATGCAGCCTAACAGTCCGGTTCATAAACAGCAGACTTCTAAGGCTATGTTCAGATGAGGGAAGCAGAGCAAGGCATTCCGTGCGGAATCCGCCTAAAGATAAGAAATGTCTATTCTTTCCGCGGACACCGTAACTTGAATTTCTGCGCCAGAGGTTTCCGGCACGGAAATTCTGCTATCTGAACAGCGCAGCAAAATCCCATTGAAATCAATGGGACTCTGCTGCTGCGGAATCTCCGCTCTGAATTCCAATGCAGAATTGCGCACGGAAAATCAATACATTGGCGTACCGGCAAAACAGTGTGCCAATGTGTACCGTAGCTTCCCCAGGCCGGGTTCACTGATTTAAAGGGGTTCTCTGCTGCCCTGCCTTCCGGAGCTCCGCTCACAGCGTCCGGAAGTTTATTACTCCGAACGCTGTGTGCGGGCTTCCGTGTTCGAGGCCGCCCCCTTGTGACATCACTCCCGCCCCCTCAATGAAAGTCTATGGGAAGGGGGCGTGACAGACGTCACAAGGGGGCGGCCTCGAACACGGAAGCCCTCACACAGCGTTTGGAGTAATAAACTTCCGGACGCTGCGAGCGGAGCTCCGGAAGGCAGGGCAGCGGAGAACCCCTTTAAATAGATCAAATAAAGACTGTGGGGGAGATTTGTCAAAACCTGCAGAGAGAAAAAGTTGCCCATAGCAACCAATCAGCTCGCTTCTTTCATTTTGCAGAGGCCTTGTTAAAAATGAAAGAAGCGAGCTGATTGGTTGCTATGGGCAACTGTTTAACTTTTCCTCTGGACAGGTTTGGATAAATCTCCCCCTATAAGTGACTACGTTCAGTCGATTGGCAAGCATATATAGTTTTTTTGCAATACTACAAAGCGCAGGAGTCCTGCAAAAAATGCTATATATCAGTGGTCTCCAACCTGCGGACCTCCAGATGTTGCGAAACTACAACTCCCAGCATGCCCGGGTATGCTGGGAGTTGTAGTTTTGCAACATCTGGAGGTCTGCAGGTTGGAGACCACTGCTGTATATGCTTAGAAATTGCCCTAACATAGTAGTATTCTAATACCAAAACAGTACTCCAAACAATGCTTCAGTGATACCAGGTATGATGTATTATAACTCTGCTAATGCTGTATATATATATATATATATATATGTATATATATATATATAAATATATATATATATATGTCTCTGAATATCTCCCCTTTATTTATTCATAGGATGATGAGATCAATCATCAGAGTCAGCTTACCGAGAAGCTAAAGGAGCAAATGCTCGAACAAGATGAGGTAAATGTCCCTTTATGAAGACAACCCCTGCCTCTATATCAGTGTTTTTCTACCAGGGTGCCTCCAGCTGTTGAAAAACTACAATTCCCAGAATGCCCGGACAGCCTTTGGCATCTATAGCAGTGTTTTTCAACCAGGTTGCCTCCAGCTGTTGCAAAACTACAACTACCAGCGTGCCCAGACAGCCTTCGGCATCTAGAGCAGTGTTTTTCAACCAGGGGGCCTCCAGCTGTTGCAAAACTACAACTCCCAGTTTGCCCGGACAGCCATCAGCATCTAGAGCAGTGCTTTTCAACCAGGGTGCCTCCAGCTGTTGCAAAACTACAACTCCCAGTGTGCCCGGACAGCCTTCGGCATCTAGAGCAGTGTTTTTCAACCAGGGTACCTCCAGCTGTTGTAAAACTACAACTTCCAGTGTGCCTGGACAGCCTTCGGCATCTATAGCAGTGTTTTTCAACCAGGGGGCCTCCAGCTGTTGCAAAACTACAATTCCCAATTTGCCCGGACAGCCTTCGGCATCTAGAGCAGTGCTTTTCAACCAGGGTGCCTCCAGCTGTTGCAAAACTACAACTCCCAGCATTCGGCTGTCCGGGCATTGTAGTTTTGCAACAGCTGGAGGCACCCTGGTTGAAAAACACTGCTCTATATTATATAGATGCATATGGACATGATGGCATCATAAATTCTGGCTTTGCAGGGGATTTGGACCTTTGTATTTGAAAAAATGTGCTTTTACCTGCATCGGAAAAAAGGGGTTTCTTGATGGAGCAACCTTGTTCATGTCACTGCTACAGTGTAGAGCTTTAAAGGGGTACTCCGGTAGAAAACTTTTTTTATTTTTTAATGTACTTGTGCCAGAAAGTTAAACAGATTTGTAAATTACTTCTATTAAAAAATCTTTATCCTTCCAGTACTTATTAGCAGCTGTATGCTACAGAGGAAATTCTTTTCTTTTTGAATTTCTTTTTTGTCTTGTCCACAGTGCTCTCTGCTGACACCTCTGTCCGTGTCAGGAACTGTCCAGAGCAGCATAGGTTTGCTATGAGGATTTTCTCCTGCTCTTTAAAGTTCCTGATACAGGCATCAGGTGTCAGCAGAGAGCACTGTGGAAAAGACAAAAAAAAAATTCAAAAAGAAAATAAATTTCCTCTGTAGCACACAGCTGCTAAAAAGTACTGGAAGGGTAAAGATTTTTTAATAGAAGTAATTTACAAATCTGTTTAACTTTCTGGCACCAGTTGATTTAAAAAAAATGTTTTCCACCGGAGTACCCCTTTAATATGTTTCTCTCTTAACCCCCTTTATCTTCACTGTCATATATTACATTCCCTAATAATCTCCCCAAGGGCCCTGTTCACACCCGTGCTGTATTTTTACATAAGACCATAAGTAAAAGTAGAGTAAAACTTAAAGGGTTATTCCGACATAAAGGTAAAACACATCAAAATACTGCAAAAGCATGAAGCATTGCATTACCTGTGTGCTCCAGTTCTGAGAACACCAAAAATCTTAATCCAGTATGTTTCTGGTTGAGCAGTTGCTCAGCACTACAAGTCCCAGAATGCATTGCTGTCCCTCAGCTCTTCATCACAGTCCACCCACCCTACCTACTCCCCTCCAGCAGCAATTCTGCCAGTTCCCAACCAAGAGCTGCTACAGAACATTTTGTTTGGGGAGGTTGCAGCACCTGCTGAAATCATTCCCTGTCTGCTCCTTTGCCGGCGGCATTGTTGAGCACAAGGCAGCATGCTGTAATCACACCTCTAAATGCCCCAATAAATACATATATATATATATATATATATAAATAAATATAAAATATATCATTTATATGGTGATGTAGGTTGGAGGGGGCTGATCAGAAGCGAATACATCACTCAGGGGGTGGAGCTAGAGCTCAGACACAAGATCCAGCCACACCTACTGAAAGAGCAGAATACAATTCATCTGAGAGGGAGGAGCCAGAGGCTGTTAAGAGAACAAGACGCTTACAGTAAGAGGACTACACAACTTCCTGTCAGGGCTGAATTATGCATAAAGACGCTGAATCCAGTACAATTTGTGATAGCACTATATTAGTGGGTAATAGTCTTTTTTTTAAACAATTTTCTTGTACCGGAATACCCCTTTAATATGTTAAAGGGGTATTCCAGTAAAAAACTTTTTTTTATATCAACTGGCTCCAGAAAGTTAAACAGATTTGTAAATTACTTCTATAATTTTTTTTAATCCTTCCAGTACTTATCAGCTGCTGAAGTTGAGTTATTTCTGTCTGACAACATGGCTCTCTGCTGACACCTCTGTCTGTCTCAGGAACTGTCCAAAGCAGGAGAGGTTTGCTATGGGGATTTGCTCTTACTCTGGACAGTTCCTGAGACAGAGAGTGGTGTCAGCAGAGAGCACTGTTGTCAGACACAAAAGAAAAACTCAACTTCAGCAGCTGATAAGTACTGGAAGGATTAAGATTTTTTAATAGAAGTAATTTGCTAATCTTGGTACACTTGATAGAAGAACGAAAAAGTCGGCACTCACCAGTATTCCAATTCAGCAATATTTATTGCACATATTCACAGCCTAGTACAAATGCACGGGAGGACAGCAGATGGTACCGGGGGGGGGGGTATCACAGAGAGGCCGGTGATCCCCCCCCCCCCCGGTACCATCTGCTGTCCTCCCGTGCATTTGTACTAGGCTGTGAATATGTGCAATAAATATTGCTGAATTGGAATACTGGTGAGTGCCAACTTTTTCATTCTTCTATCAAGTGTACCAAGGTTATTTTCTTACATGTGTCCGAGCACCATCATATCCATCACCGCTATAGCGACAGTGCCGAACATCTTGAATATAATTTGCAAATCTGTTTAACTTTCTGGAGCCAGTTGATATAAAAAAATGTTTTTCACTGGAATACCCCTTTAAATCTATGCTCGGGTACAGAGTGTTACAAAAGCTTTCCATTCCCTGGCTGATACATAACCATCTGCAACACTTATAATAGATCTATTTTGCAATAACATCCATGAGTGATATTAAAGGGGTACTCCACTGGAAAATATATATATTTTTTTAAATCAGCTGGTGCCAGAAAGTTTAATTTACAGATTTACAGATTTGTAAATTACTTCTATTAAAACATCTTAATGCTTCCAGTACTTATTAGCTACTGTATTATCCACAGGAAATTCTTTTCTTTTTGAATTTCTTTTCAGTCTCACCACAGTGCTCTCTGCTGACACCTCTGTCCATGTCAGGAACTGTCCATGGCAGGATATGTTTTCTATGGGGATTTGCTCCTACTCTGGACAGTTCCTAAAATGGACAGAGGTGTCAGCAGAGAGCACTGTGGTCAGACAGAAAATAAATTAAAAAAGAAAAGAACTTCCTGTGGATCATACAGCAGATGATAAGTACTGAAAGGATTAAAGGGGTACTCCGGTGAAAAACTTTTTTTTATTATTTTTTTTTAAATCAACTGGTGCCAGAAAGTTAAACAGATTTGTAAATTACTTCTATTAAAAAATCTTAATCCTTCCTGTACTTATTAGCTGCTGAATACTACAGCAGAAATTCTTTTCTTTTTGAAACACAGAGCTCTCTGCTGACATCATGAGCACAGTGCTCTCTGCTGACATCTCTGTCCATAATAAAAGGAAATCCCCATAGCAAACATATGCTGCTCTGGACAGTTCCTAAAATGGACAGAGATGTCAGCAGAGAGCACTGTGCTCATGATGTCAGCAGAGAGCTCTGTGTTTCAAAAAGAAAAGAATTTCCTCTGTAGTATTCAGCAGCTAATAAGTACAGGAAGGATTAAGATTTTTTAATAGAAGTAATTTGCAAATCTGTTTAACTTTCTGGCACCAGTTGATTAAAAAAATTATAATGTTCCCAGTAGAGTACCCCTTTAACCCCACAATTTTTCCTGGATAAAAAAGACAGTGGGTGTTGTGTTTTCTTTTAGTTTCTACCCATATGTCTGATACTATTTTATTTTTTCTCGCTTTGGCAGCTTCTGGCATCGACCCGTAGAGATTATGAGAAAATCCAAGAGGAGCTGACCCGGCTTCAGATTGAGAATGACGCTGCCAAGGATGAAGTCAAGGAAGTTCTCCAGGCCCTTGAGGAGCTGGCTGTAAACTATGACCAGAAGTCTCAGGAGGTGGAGGACAAGACCAAAGCCTATGAGCAGCTGACGGATGAACTGGCACAGAAAACGGTACAGGCCCCATCCGGTCGTGACTTCATGCTGTTTTTGTCTTTGTATTGCAGAGGATTTTTGGGTCATCTGATATATTAGTATTTTCTTTTATTTTAGGTTTCTTGCTCATCATCATGTCAATAAGGGATATATATTTACACGCAGTAAATAGTTGCATTAAAGGGGTACTCCGGCATTCTGAAAATTTTATTCGGAGCCAGAGGCCGTGATCGTGACATCACGGCCACGCCCCATTGTGATGTCACACCACGCCCCCTCCATTCATATCTATGGGAGGGGGCGTGTCGACCGACACGCCCCCTCCCATAGATATGAATGGAGGGGGTGTGGCGTGATGTCATGACCACTGCCGCAGGAACCCGGCATTTGTTTAGAACACTGGGCCCTGCGGGAGATTGCGGGGGCCCCAGGAGTGAGACCCTCGCGATCAGACATCTTATCCCCTATACTATGGATAGGGGATAAGATGCCTAGCAACGGAGTACCCCTATAAAGGGGTACTCCGGTGGAAAACTTTTTTTATTCTTAAATCAACTGGTGGCAGAAAGTTAAACAGATTTGTAAATTACTTCTATTAAAAAATCTTAATCCTTCCAGAACGTATTAGCTAATGAATACTACAGAGGAAATTATTTTCTTTTTGGAACACGGTGCTCTCTGCTGACATCACGAGCACAGTGCTCTCTGCTGACATCTCTGTCCATTTTAGGAACTGTCCAGAGCAGCATATGTTTGCTATGGGGATTTTAAGCTACTCTGGACAGTTCTTAAAATGGACAGAGATGTCAGCAGAGAGCACTGTGCTCATGATGTCAGCAGAGAGCTCTGTGTTCCAAAAAGAAAATAATTTCCTCTGTAGTATTCAGCAGCTAATAAGTACTGGAAGGATTAAGATTTTTTAATAGAAGTAATTTGCAAATTTGTTTAACTTTCTCGCACCAGTTGATTTAAAAAAATAAAAAATAAAAAGTTTTCCACCGGAGTACCCCTTTAATCTCTGCGTTTGAAAATCACTTCCATTCATCTGAGTGGGGTTGTTCTGATAGCAAGCGTGGATTTCTGAAGTACCATGCTGATGAATGGGAGAAATAGAAATAAGTCACAAAAATATCTACATCAAACCTGCCGCGTGCGAATATAACTTAATTAAAAATGGACAATACAAGATGAGGAGGGGAGGATCTGCTTTGTTTTTCCCAAACTGCACCATTAGTATTGATGACATTTATTTGCTGTTGCAGCATAATGCTTTTTGTATACCTGGGGTTGAGCTGCGCTGTTTTGAATTCACAAGGGGTCTTACTATCTTGAACATTTATCTGGGACTCTCACCTATTAGGAGAATGGGGGAGGGGGGGGTGTCTCCTGATCCCACCCCCTTAATTGGCTGACAGTGGTCGTTCTCTTTTTAGAACACCCGTAGACTTCAATGCAGAGAGCTGCGCATTTTCATGTATAACTTTTATACATTAAATAGAGGAATACAAATGTTATTGCTGTTTTTTTTTTTTTTTTCGGGTTCTCTGACTTCGATGACCATGTTTGAATGTTGTCAGACCCCCCCCCCCCCCCCTCGTTATCTGTGTTCAGTGATTGGTTCCACAAAGATGTAGTTGGGGAGAAATAGTAAATGCCATCACACAAATAATTTAGGGGGCTCTGACTACATTAAAGAGGTACTCCGGTGGAAAACATTTTATTTTTTTTTTTAATTAACTGGTGCCAGAAAGTTAAACAGATTTGTAAATTACTTCTATTAAAAAAAATCTTAATCCTTCCAGTACTTATTAGCTGCTGAATACTACAGAGGAAATTATTTTCTTTTTGGAACTCAGTGCTCTCTGCTGACATCACGACCACAGTGCTCTCTGCTGACATGTCCATTTTAGGAACTGTCCAGAGCAGCATATGTTTTCTATTAGGATTTTTTCCTACTCTGGACAGAGATGGATTGTCCAGAGTAGTAGCAAATCCCCATAGCAAACCTCTCCTGCTCTGGACAGTTCCTGACATGGACAGAGGTGTCAGCAGAAAGCACTGTGGTCATGATATCAGCAGAGAGCACTGTGATCAGACAGAAAGGAAATTCAAGAAAATAATTTCCTCTGTAGTATACAGCAGCTGCTAAGTACTGAAAGGGTTAAAAAAAATAAACTAGAAGTAATTTACAAATCTGTATAACTTTCTGGCACCATTTGATAAAAAAAAAAAAAAAAATAAATAAAGTTTTCCACTGGAGGACCCCTTTAACTTTTTTCAAAAATATTTTCTTAGACATCTCTGTATGATCTAAAGTTGTCTCACGGTTGAAGCGACAATGTGAAAATAGTTATTCAGAACTTGCAATGAAGTGGCATTTAGATTTCGGGAGTAATTTATCTGCTACAAATTGTGTATTTGTCATGTTTTTATTTTGCACAATTAAAGGAAAACACGTATACCTTTAAGGTTGCTTAAAAACAAATGCTGCTGTATGCCGTTCATTTCCCATTGACTTACATTATAAAAAAAAAAAGCAAAAAAAAAATAAGCATAGTTGACTACGTTTTTGTATACAGCATTACAGGTACTGTAACAGAAGCGGTGAAACTAGGACCAAAACGCAGTGTGAACGCACCCTTATTCATCTTTGTGAAAACAAACAAAACAAAGAGCTGCTCCCCTGTGTGAATACCTCCAAACAAGTCAAATTATGCAGTAGTAATAGTAACTACTCGCAAAGTGTAGTAGTGCATCTGCAGGCACAACACACATGAAGGCAAAATAGAATGAGTCCTTTCCCGGCTGCTGCTCCTCCCAAAGCGTAGACAAGAGCCAACAGTTAACCACTTCACCTCCCGACCATGGGAATAATGGGTGCTGCCGGGCTCCAATGGAATATTGATATAAAATGATTTAGATAAAATAAATTAGTACAACGTGTTTCTGAGCTGCACCGCCTTCTTCCTCAGGCTCCTGAGGAAGGAGCCGGTGTGGCACAGAAACACGTTGTGAGTGTTAATTTTATCTAATCCATTTTTTAATCTTATTTCATTGGAGCCTGGCAGCGCCCATTATTCCCATGGTTGGGAGGTGAGGTGGTTGATCGCTGGAACTTATTCTGCTATATATATATATATATATATATATATATATATATATATATAAATGCTATTCAGTTTTCCTGCTTTGGCATCTTGTTATTAGAGCCTTGTCCCGGAGCGGAGCGATGAGATGTTCAGCAATGAAGCTTTTTATGAGGAGGTTTTGTTCAGTAGCTTCTGCTCATCTGTTGGATGTATTTCTCACATCGTTTCGATGCCCCTGACCCTGGGTCTACATTTAATTGGACGCGGCTCGAGCTTCGTTCTCGCTGCGCAGTGTATGATGTTACCAGAGCAACCGGGCGAGCCGCTCTTGTTTTAGTTGTCTGTGAAGATGACATGAGCGTCTTTATCCGAGAGTCTTGGTGGCCGCGTATTTGATGTCTTGAATTGCTTATTGCAGTAAGACAGAGGCCCAAGTGTTTTCTATAACCGTGTTTCCAAACAGTGTGCCTCCAGCTATTGCAAGACTACAACTCCCAGCATGCCTGGACAGCCAACGGCTGTCCAGGCATGCTGGGAGTTGTAGTTTTGCAATAGCTGGAGGCACACCGTGTGGAAAACACTGACAATGTCAAAAGGGGTACTCCTATAGACAATGTTAAAGGGGTACTCCTATAGACAATGTTAAAGGGGTACTCCTGTAGAAAACTTTTTTTTTTTTTTTTAAATCAATTCTGGTGCCAGAAAGTTAAACCGATTTCTAAATTACTTCTATTAAAAAAATCTTTATCCTTCCAGTACTTATTAGCAGCTGTATGCTACAGAGGAAATTATTTTCTTTTTGAATTTCTTTTTTTGTCTTGTCCACAGTGCTCTCTGCTGACATCTCTGTCAGTGTCAAGAACTGTCCAGAGCAGCACAGGTTTGATATGGGGATTTTCTCCTTCTCTGGACAGTTCCTGATACGGGCATCAGGTGTCAGCAGAGAGCACTGTGGACAAGACAAAAAAGAAATTCAAAAAGCAAAGAATTTCCTCTGTTGAATACAGCTGCTAAAAAGTACTGGAAGGATTAAGATTTTTTAATAGAAGTCATTTACAAATCTGTTTAACTTTCTGGCACCAGTTGATTAAAAAAAAAAAAAAATTGTTTTCACGGAGTACCCCTTTAATACCAAGTGGAAAGAAATAAGATGCACCACAATTGTTAAACTATAATGAATTTGACAGGAAAAATGTTTATTTATTTATTTATTTTTTCAAAAAATATATACACACACATTTTTCCATTCTTCTTTTTCTCCTCGGCTTCAAAAGGCCTTACTGGGATACTCCGGCGGAAAATTTTGTTTTTCAAATCAACTGGTGCCAAAAAAGTTAAACAGATTTGTAAATTACTTCTATTAAAAAAATCTTAATCCTTCCAGTACTTAGCAGCTGCTATATACTACAGAGGAAATTCTTTTATTTTTGAATTTCTTTCCAGTCTGACCACAGTGCTCTCTGCTGACACCTCTGTCCATATCAGGAACTGTCCAGCGCAGGATGGGTTTGCTATGGGGATTTGCTCCTGCTCTGGACAGTTCCTGACATGGACAGAGTTGGCAGCAGAGAGCACTGGGGTCAGACAGAAAAGAAATACACAACTTCCTGTGGAGCATACAGCAGCTGATAAGTACTGGAAGGTTAAGATTTTTTAATAGAAGTAATTTACAAATCTGTACAACTTTCTGGCACCAGTTGATTTATATATATAAAAAAAAAATTCTCCAGAGTACCCCTTTAACTCTTTAATCAAATGTGTTGTTCTTCTCTGTTTACAGACCAGTCTGATCACAACACAACGTGAACTTCATCAGCTGCAAGAACTCAGCAGCCACCAGAAGAAGAGGGCGACCGAGATCCTAAATCTGCTGCTGAAGGACTTGGGCGAGATCGGGGGAATTATTGGCACGAATGATGTCAAAACGGTAACGTTTGCTTTAAAAACATAATTTTCCTCTAGATTAATCTTTCGTACAGCAGGACTTCAGTAATTCATCCTCATAGACATAAAAGGGAATTCCAGAATTAGAATGTATAGCAGCTCTGCCCTATTCACTTCAGTGGAGCTGAGCTGCAGTACCGGCCAGAACCTAGGTATGGCGCCATTTGTAAAAGACTCACTATTAGTTGTACCTTATCTATTATATTTAACCCTTTGTTTGTAGCTGGCCGACGTGAATGGTGTCATCGAAGAGGAGTTCACTATGGCTCGTCTGTACATTAGCAAAATGAAGTCGGAGGTCAAGTCTCTGGTAAACCGCAGCAAACAACTAGAGACGGCGCAGATCGAGGCAAACCGCAAAATAAACGCCACCGAAAAGGAACTTGCAGCATGTCAGCTCCTCAGCTCCCAGGTAGGTAGCTCCATAGAGATTCTAGATCAGTGCCCATCAACTGGTAGCTCTCCGAGGGATAAAAAACCGCAACGTCAAGCATGCCCTAATAGCCTGGGGCAGCCAGGGCATGCTGGGAGTTGTAGTTGTACAACCTCTATACCTGTGTTTCCCAGCCACGGTGCCTCCAGCTGTTGCAAAATGACAACTCCCAGCATGCCCTGACAGCCAACGGCTGTCCGGGCATGCTGGAAGTTGTCGTTTTGCAACAGCTGGAGGCACCCTGGTTGGGAAACACTGCACTATACTGTCATATGGCGGCCATTTTTAATTTTTTTTTTAAACTGATTAGAGATACTGAAACTTTTTTCTTTTCTGATTTCTTTGTACATTGTGTTAGCGGCCATCTTGAGTGAGCTGTGTTTAACAGCATATAGTGATGTGTTTTACAGCAAACTAATATGAGTTCAGTAGAAGGTTTTTTTCAGCGCATATAACTTGCTTTTTGCATAGCCGGTAACATGAAGTGCGTTTTTGATCTCCCTGCCAAATATTTTAAAGCATTATTTATTTTGGAGTTATATATATATATATATTTTTTTATTTTATTTTATTTTATTTATTTATTTTTTTTTCTATATGGCTTGGCATAAATCCCGATTAGCTTTTCATATTCCTTAACAGGAGCTAAACTGATACCAGGGAACACTACCTGAATAAGGTGGTGTAATGAGCTGCTTTGCATATTCCTCTACCCAGAATCCCAGAGGAGTGCAAAATGGCCTTATGAAGCTCCGTCATACCAGGAGTGGTAATCTCTCCCGGAGATAAATACTCATCCCCTTTAGCTGCTCTCAGGCCTCTTACCTCAGCCAAGCCAGATCACCCTGCTCTGTACTGACGAGTGGCAAAAAACACGAAACAGCTGTCTGCAGATGGGTAGAAACTTTCCTTTTGGGGAGTAGTCTGGCTTGGCATAAATCCCGATCAGCTTTTTATATTCTTTAACAGGAGCTAAACTGATACAGGGAACATTACCTGAATAAGGTGGTGTAATGAGCTGCTTTGCATATTCCCATATATATATATATATATATATATATATATATATAATATATAATATATATATATATATATATATATATTTCTTTTTTTTCTTTCTGCCAGCATGAAGCAAAAATCAAATCCCTGACCGATTACATGCAAAACATGGAGCAGAGGCGTCGACAGCTTGAGGAGACCCAGGATTCTCTTACAGAGGAGCTGGCCAAACTCCATGCACAAGGTAATCCATTGTCTCAGATTGTCTCTCATCAACTCAGCAAATTATTTTATTAGATGTTTTTTATTATGCCTGACCTCTATACTTTACATGCACTTTTCCCCTGGTGAGCACTTTATGATATTGCCAGCTCTTACACGAGGAGAACTACATATGTTAGCATTATTTTCTTCATTGCTAGAGAGGACATTTTATGGCACCAGTTGGGAATTAGTTGTTAGTGTTATTTTCACCTTGAAAAAATTGTGGGAAGAAATTGCACATGAATGGTGCTGTTTGGAGATCCGCAGGGATACAGCAGGCACCACGACCTCTTCATTGGTTTAGGATCTTAAGAGATTAGGCCCTGAAAGATCACACATTGAGCGCCTATGCTATGAAGAAATATTACCTTAACCTCTTCTCTCCCTGTGCTGTATGCAGCCTTGTCTGTTTGTATCATTATAGGCCACCAATATGGATTCTGTTTCTGTATTTTTATTCCCTCAGTCTATCCCCTGAAGATCCCAGCACCATCTGGGTAAAACACGTTGGGACTGTGATGTTTTTCTCTGATTTATTTTAACTGGTACTATCCTTAGGTCCCGATTTGTGTAACTGGGTGGTTTGTTTGTTAATTTATTTATTCATTCATTCATTCATTCAATTTATTTATTTATTTACTTATTAATTAATTAATAATTTATTTATTTTATTTATTTCTTTATTCTTATTCATTCATTCACTCATTTTTTATTTATTTTATTTATTTATGAGACCTGAGCATTAAACAATACTTTTATTGTTGTGAGTACTTTGGACTCAGCATATGTGGATACTCGTCACAGGACCTTAGATGCACTTGAACCTGTCCTTAAAGGGGTACTCCGGTGGAAAACCTTTTTTTTTTTTTTTTTATTTAAATCAACTGGTGCCAGTTATACAGATTTGTAACTGACTTCTATTAAAAAATCTTTACCCTTCCATTACTTTTTAGCAGCTGTATGCTACAGAGGAAATTCTTTTCTTTTTGAATTTTTTTGTCTTGTCCACAGTGCTCTCTACTGACACCTCTGTCCGTGTCAGGAACTGACCGGAGCAGGATAGGTTTGCTATGGGGATTTTCTCCTGCTCTGGACAGTTCCTGATACGGACATCAGGTGTCAGAAGAGAGCACTGTGGACAAGACAAAATAGAAATTAAAAAATAAAAGAATTTCCTCTGTAGCATATGTGGTGAGCTTGGGGGGGTGTAGGGTGAACAGGGGTAATGCAGAGTAGTGTTGCAGGGTGTAGCATTAACCCTTGAATGTTGTGATCCCCGGGGTCCCCAGCAGCGGGACCCCGGCGATGTGACATCTTATCCCCTATCCTTTGGATAGGGGATAAGATGTCTAGGGGCGGAGTACCCCTTTAAGTGGATTCAGCGCCCTTATATACAGAAAGGGTAGGATCAAAGCTTATTGGTCCCCAAACCTGTCCGTCCTAAACCAAGGCATTATGGTTACATCACATGACCCATCACATGACCTAAAGGTCCTTGAACCTTAGCATAACACAATTATTAATGATTACATGACCTAAGGTCCTGTACATGTATTTACACTATAGCAAAATATATTAAATATATACATTTCTTAATAGAACTATGAGGCGACTAGGGGTTAACCCACCAGGAAAGCCCTGACTGTGGGGACTTACGACAAAGGTACGGGACGAAGTCCAGTACCGGGACACCACACATACAGCTGCTAAAAAGTACTGGAAGAGTAAAGATTTTTTTAATAAAAGCCATTTACAAATCTGTTTAACTTTCTGGCACCAGTTGATTTAAAAAAAAAAATTTTCCCCACCGGAGTACCCCTTTAAATTTGTGGAATGTTATTTATTCACTCTCAGTTATATAATTACATTTTTTATAAATATATTTTTAGTTCATTTTAAAAGTTATGTTTTAGCTTTGGTGCTACAGTGAATTCTTTACAGTAATAATACATCGCCTTGCAGCAGTGTTGTAGAGGATTGTGTAAGTGATCAAGAGATCCAGGTCAAGTCACCCAGTAGGACAAAAAAAACTTGAGGCCTCAATGTATTATGTGCAGATTGAAAATACAGTATCCATCGAAATATAAAAAACTTAAAACATCTTAATACTATAACAAACTATTACAACATTCAAAAATATACCAAAAATCGTGTGAAGAGAAGTACAAATGAGTAAAATCTAATATCTGATTTATCTTCTATAGAAAAAATGCATGAAGTCACCTTCCAGGATAAGGAGAAAGAGCACTTGACACGTCTCCAGGACGCCGAGGAAATGAAGGTAGGTCGGGACATATATTACCGTATTTTTCGTCCTATAGGACGCACCGGCATATAAGACGCACCCTATTTTAAAGGTGCAAAATCTAGAATAAAAAGATTCTGCACCCAACGGTGGTCTTCAACCTGCGGACCTCCAGATGTTGCAAAATTACAACTCCCAGCATGCCCGGACAGCCGTTGGCTGTCCGGGCATGCTGGGAGTTGTAGTTTTGCAACATCTGGAGGTCCACAGGTTGAAGACCACTGGATAGGAGGTAGTACTCACGTGTCCCCGCCGCTTCGGACCCGTCACCGCTGCCCTGGATGTCGCTCCATCGCTGTCGCCGCGTCCCTGTGGTGTCCCCGACGCTCCGGACGTCTTCTTCCCCGGGATCCACACTCTCTGTCGCTGTCCTCACGTCGCTACGCACGCCGCTCCTAATGGATGACGGGACGGCGTGCACGACGACGTGATGACGTCGAAGGAGAGCGCCGGCCATGCAGGGGATCCCGGCACGGAGCAGACACCGAGGAGGCAGGTAAGGTCCCTCCCGGGGTCCTGTAAGCTGTTCGGGACGCCTCCTGACGAAGTGGGTTAGCCCACGAAACGACGTCCGTTGAGGGTGCCCGATGTCCCTACATGGCTGCTGGTAATATGCCTGGCGCAGATAATGAAAACTATTGGACATTGGTCCTTACTTGTTTTCTCGTTGTACCACTAATTGCTTTAAAGGGGTACTCCGCTGCCCTGTGTCGGAAGCTCCGCTCCCCAGCGTCCGGAAGTTTATTGTTCCGAACACTGTGTGCGGGCTTCCGTGTTCAGGGCTGCCCCCTTCGTGACGTCACGCCCGCCCCCTTCGTGACGTGACGCCCGCCCCCTCAGCGAAAGTCTATGGGAAGGGGACGCGATGGACGTCACGAAGGTGGCGGGCGTGACGTCACGAGGGGCAGCCCTGAACACAGAAGCCCGCACACAGCGTCCGGAACAATAAACTTCCGGACGCTGGGGAGCAGAGCTTCCGACACAGGGCAGCAGAGTACCCCTTTAAAGGAGATATCCAGTCCTGAAAAACTTATCCCCTATCCTAAGGATAGGGGATAAGTTTCAGATGGCGAGGGGTCCGACCGCTGGGACCCCCACAATCTCCCGTATGGGGCCCTGGCAGCCCGCGGGAAGGGGTGTGTTGACCACCGCACAAAGCGGCGGCTGACACGCTCCCTCAATACAACTCTATGGCAGAGCCGGAGATTGCCGAAGGCAATCTCCGGCTCTGCCATAGA
This sequence comes from Hyla sarda, assembly GCF_029499605.1. NCBI lineage: Eukaryota > Metazoa > Chordata > Amphibia > Anura > Hylidae > Hyla > Hyla sarda. Next base: position 31,829,414 of record NC_079196.1, read on the forward strand.
GTTGTATTTAGGGGGCGTGTCAGCCGCCGCTTTGTGCGGTGGTCAACACACCCCTTCCCGCGGGCTGCCAGGGCCCCATACGGGAGATTGCGGGGGTCCCAGCGGTCGGACCTCCAGCGATCTGAAACTTATCCTCTATCCTTAGGATAGGGGATAAGTTTTTCAGGACTGGACTACTCCTTTAATGGGGGTTTATGAGTTTGTTTATCTGGCACATTAATCTTAGTGGCTGGGGGACATCTGCGCAGTACTTGGGGTGCATGTTTTTATGGGATTGGGGATTCATTTCTGTGTTGTCATTTTAGATTTTTTATAATATTTTGTGTATATAATTTTTGGTGTATAATAAAGGAACTTTAGATTGAACTAATCGTGTCTATACATTTTTATGGTGACAAGTTGTAGGTACATATATTGAATTGGTTTTTGTGACCAGTTGATGATATATATTCCCAGGAAGAGTATAGGTTACATAAATTGTTATGACGTATCCTTTATTTTCCCTGAATAAGGCCGGGTTCACATGGCAGAATTTCTGCGCTGAATTTTGCATGAATTTATAGCCAATTCACTTCAATGAAATTGCTACAGCAGAAATTCTTCAGCAGAAATTCTGCTGTGTGAATGGGACAGTGGAATCCCATTAAAGGGGTACTCCAGTGGAAAAAGTTAATATTTTTTTATTTATTTTTAAAATCAACTGGTGCCAGAAAGTTAAACAGATTTGTAAAGTACTTCTATTAAAAAATCTTAATGCTTCTAGTACTTATTAGCTGCTGAATACTACAGAGGAAATTATTTTATTTTTGGAACACAGAGCTCTTTTAGGAACTGTCCAGAGCAGCATGTTTTTCCTATGGGGATTTTCTCCTACTCTGGACAGTTCTTAAATCAACTGAGATGTCAGCAGAGAGCACTGTGGTCGTGATTCAGCAGAGAGCTCTGTTTTCAAAAAATAAAAGAATTTTCTCTGTAGTATTCAGTATTTTTAATAGAAGTTATTTACAAATCTGTTTAACTTTCTGGCACCAGATGATTTAAAGGGGTATTCCAGGAAAAAAACTTTTTTTTCATATATCAACTGGCTGCAGAAAGTTAAACAGATTTGTAAATTACTTCTATAAAAAAATCTTAATCCTTTCAGTACTTATGAGCTTCTGAAGTTAAGGTTGTTCTTTTCTGTCTAACTCCTCTCTGATGACACCTGTCTCGGGAAACGCCCAGTTTAGAAGCAAATCCCCATAGCAAACCTCTTCTAAACTGGGCGTTTCCCGAGACAGGTGTCATCAGAGAGGATTTAGACAGAAAAGAACAACCTTAACTTCAGAAGCTCATAAGTACTGAAAGGATTAAGATTTTTTAATAGAAGTAATTTACAAATCTGTTTAACTTTCTGGAGCCAGTTGATATATATAAAAAAGTTTTTTCCTGGATAACCCCTTTAATAAAACAAAAAGTTTGCCACCAGAGTACCCGTTTAAAGTGTACTGGCTATAAATTTGTGCAGAATTTTCATGCAGAAATTCTGCAGTGTGAACTCGGCATAAGAGGTGGAGAAGGTGTCTGGCAACCAATCCTTCATCATACCCACCTATCACTAGGGAAATACTATGGACACGAAGGCTATGTGCACACAGTACTTTGGTCAGTATTTTTACCAAAACACAGGTCAATTTCCCATTATAGTTTTGCTCCTGGTTTTGGTAGAAATACTGATCAGATACTGTGTGTGCACATAGTCTTGTAGGTGGCATTATGGGTTATGTAGGTATCCATAGATGTGAAGTGATGTCATAGCACAATAAAAAAAATAATAATAATTTGGAATAATGCACCCTGCCTCTTTTGTGACCTCTACAATAGGACGGTGATAACCTTTATAATATTCTTGTCACCAGAAAACACTGGAGCAACAGATGGAAGGACACAGAGAAGCGCACCAGAAACAGCTGTCACGTCTACGGGATGAGATAGAAGAGAAGCAGAAAATGATCGATGACCTCAAAGAGTAAGTATAAAATCAGTTGACGGTGAATTGGAAGACGCTGCCCCCCTTTGCATCCAAATTTGTTACATTTTTTTTTGTCCAGTGCTTTTGAATTACAACCCTTTGTAGTCTGATCCTGCAGTCATGTTTTTTTCTACCTGTCCCCTGTTTCTTCTTAAAGGGGTTATCCAGGAAAAAACTTTTTTTTATATCTCAACTAGCTCCAGAAAGTTAAACAGATGTGTAAATTACTTCTATTAAAAAAATCTTAATCCTTTCAGTACTTATGAGCTTCTGAAGTTAAGGTTGTTCTTTTCTGTCTAAGTGCTCTCTGATGACACGTGTCTCGGGAACCGCCCAGTTTAGAAGCAAATCCCCATAGCAAACCTCTTTTACTCTGTGCAGTTCCTGAGACGAGCAGAGATGTCAGCAGAGAGCACTGTTGCCAGACAGAAAACAACAACTCAACTTCAGCAGCTGATAATTATTGAAAGGATTAAGATTTTTTAATAGAAGTAATTTACAATTCTGTTTAACTTTCTGGAGCCAGTTGATTCGTGGGTGCAGACCTCAAGTTAAATGTAGAAGTGCAAATAGTGAACGTAAGAGAAAATGAATGAAGTCGCACTCTCCCTAATACATCTTCAGCATCTCAGAGATTTTAAAGGGGTACTCCGGTGGAAAACTTATTTTTTTTTAAATCAACTGGTGCCAGAAAGTTAAACAGATTAATAAAAGACTTTGATTAAAAAATCTTAATCCTTCCAGTACTTATTAGCTGCTGAATACTACCGAGGAAATTATTTTCTTTTTGGAACACAGTCCTCTCTGCTGACATCATGACCACAGTGCTCTCTGCTGACATCTCTGTCCATTTTAGGAACTGTCCAGAGAGCACTGGGGTCATAATGTCAGCAGAGGGCTCTGTGTTCCAAAAAGAAAAGAATTTCCTCTGTAGTATATAGCCGCTAATAAGTACTGGAAGGATCAAGATTTTTTAAATAAAAGTAATTTACAAATCGGTTTAACTTTCTGGCACCAGTTGATTTAAAAAACAAATCCACCGGAGTACCCCTTTAAAAAATCTGCCACTAAGTGTCTCCCTACTTGTCCAGAGCACATTCCCCCCCCCCCCCCCCATCTCTTGCACATACCTTGGACTCCTGCCGGCCTGGCAGAAGTCCAGAATCAGGAAATGGAGTCTGGAGTGCTGAGGGTGTGTGTGCAGCCTTAACCAATCATAGCTCATCTCACACTGAACTGCTCTGGGCTGTGTGTAGCAGAGTGAGGGAGGAAGTTTTCCCCTGTATGGCTTCAGATGATGTCACAGCCTGCTGGGGAACGCCCCTTCCCAGTCTGTGAATCTGAGCAGAAAATCTGAGCAGAAAATACAGAGAAAAATCAAGTTAGAAAAATAACAAATAATAAAAATAACAAACCTCCTCCTCATGTCATCTCCTTACTATTGGGTTTTCACACTGTAAAAATCCTCCTCCTCATGTAATCTCCTTACTACTGGGGTGACACACTGTAACAAACCTCCTCCACATGTAATCTCCTTACTACTGGGGTGACACACTGTAACAAACCTCCTCCTCATGTAATCTCCTTACTACTGTGGTGACACACTGTAACAAACCTCCTCCTCACTTAATTACCTTACTACTGGGGTGACACACTGTAACAAACCTCCTCCTCATGTAATCTCCTTACTACTGGGTTGACACACTGTAACAAACCTCATCCTCATGTAATCTCCTTACTACTGGGGTGACACACTGTAACAAACCTCCTCCTCACTTAATTACCTTACTACTGGGGTGACACACTGTAACAAACCCCCTCCTCATGTAATCTCCTTACTACTGGCGTGACACACTGTAACAAACCCCCTCCTCATGTAATCACCTTACTACTGGGGTGACACACTGTAACAAACCCCCTCCTCGTGTAATCTCCTTACTACTGGGGTGACACACTGTAACAAACCTCCTCCTCATGTAATCTTATACTGGGGTGACACATTGTAACAAACCTCCTCATGTAATCACCTTACTACTGGGGTGACACACTATAACAAACCTCCTCCTCATGTAATCTCCTTACTACTGGGGTGACACACTGTAACAAACCTCCTCCTCATGTAATCTCCTTACTACTGGGGTGACACACTGTAACAAACCTCCTCCTCATGTAATCCCCTTACTACTGGGGTGACACACTGTAACAAACCTCCTCCTCATGTAATCTTATACTGGGGTGACACATTGTAACAAACCTCCTCCCCATGTATTCACCTTACTACTGTGGTGACACACTGTAACAAACCTCCTCCTCATGTAATCTTATACTGGGGTGACACATTGTAACAAACCTCCTCCTCATGTAATCTCCTTACTACTGGGGTGACACACTGTAACAAACCTCCTCCTCATGTAATCTCCTTACTACTGGGATGACACACTGTAACAAACCTCCTCCTCATGTAATCTCCTTACTACTGTGGTGACACACTGTAACAAACCCCCTCCCTATGTAATCAGCTTACTACTGGGGTGACACACTGTAACAAACCCCCCCTCATGTAATCTCCTTACTACTGGGGTGACACACTGTAACAAACCTCTTCCTCATTTAATCTCCTTACTAGGGTGACTTGGTGGTGCTGGCTAGGCGGGTACTTCGGGTGAGCGAGGGCTTCAGATTCTAGCTTGCAGAGCAGTGCCCCCATCAAGAAGGCGCTCTAGGTGGCTGCCTATTTTGCCTATAGGCAGAACCGGTCCTGCATATGCATCTATCTTATAGTACAGTGTTTTCCAAACAGTGTGTCTCCATCCATAGCAAAACTACAACTTCTGTCTGGGCATGCTGGGAGTTGTAGTTTTGCAACAGGTGAAAAACACTGCTATTATAGTAACTAAGTAGCTGTCTAACCTTAATGAATACATTGTTGTGCAGGACTTTTTAAAATTTAATTATTAGTCTTCAGTCTCCTTATTCAATTTATTTTTATTTTTTTTGCATCACTTTTAAAGCCTCAACCAGAAGCTGCAGCTCCAGAAAGACAAACTGACCTCTGACTACGAGAAGCTGAAGGCTGATGACGAACAGAGAGAGATGGCACTGGAGAAAATTCTGTAAGCCCCTTCTGAGCATTGGATCAACACATATAGACTGATCTCTGTATGGTAGTGTTCCCCTTCTGGTGGGTCACCAGCTGTTGCAAAACTACAACTCCCAGCGTACTCTAATAGCCAAAGGCTGTCATGGCATGATGGGAATTGTGGTTTTGCAAAAGCTAAACAAATCTCCAATATAGACATTAAAAGTCCAATATAGACATTTCTGGTGCCAGAAAGTTATACAGATTTGTAAATTACTTCTATTAAAAAATCTTAATCCTTCCAGTACTTATCAGCTGCTGTATACTACAGAGTAAGTTCTTTACTTTTTTAATTTCTTTTCTGTCCGACCACAGTGCTCTCTGCTGACACCTCTGTCTATTTCAGGAACTGTCCAGAGCAGGAGGAGCAAATCCCCATAGTAAACCTCTCCTGCTCTGGACAGTTCCTAAAATGGACAGAGTTGTCAACAGAGAGCACTGTGGCCAGACAGAAAATAAATTAAAAAAGAAAAGAACTTCCTGTGGATCATACAGCAGCTGATAAGTACTGGAAGGAATAAGATTTTTGAATAGAAGTAATTGACAAATCTGTTTAACTTTTTTTGCACCAGTTGATAAAAAAAAAACATGTTTGCCAGGGGAATACCCCTTTAATCCCTTAACGACCATGGACGTAAATGTACGTCCTGGTTTGGCAGTACTTCCTGCACCAGGACGTACATTTACTTCCTGTGTTTGACCGCGAGCATCGGAACTGATCAGTGCTATATCCTATGCATAGCCCTGAACAGTATTAGCAATCAAATGATTGCTATAGATATAGATATAATGTTAATGATCCCGTACGGTGAATGGCATAGACGTAAAAAATAAAAAAGTCCAAAAATGCTGCTTTTTTTGTCACATTTTATTTAAAAAAATTTATAAAAAATGATCTAAAAGTTTTATATGTGCAAATGTGGTATTGATAAAAAGTACAGATGACGGCGCAAAAAATGAGCCCTCATACCGCCCTATATACGGAAAAATAGATTTAGATTACTGTAAGCGGTATAAAAGTATCTAGCCATGGGTATCATTTTAATCGTATTGACCCACATAATAAAGAGCACATGTCATTTTAACCGTAAATTGTACAGTGTGAAAACAAAACCCTCCAAAATGTGCAAAATTGTAGTCTTCATTTAAATTTCCTCCCTAAAAAAAATTTTTGGGGGGGTTCGCCGTACATTTTATGGTAAAATGATAGGTTTCATTACAAAGTACAATTGGTCACGTAAAAAACAAGCCCTTATATGGGTCTGTACATGGAAATATAAAGGAGTTATGGATTTTAGAAGGCGAGGCGGAAAAATCGAAAACGCAAAAATAAAATTGGCCTGGTCCTTAAGGTGAAAATGGGTCCTTAAAGGGGTACTCCGCCCCTGGCATGGGGATAAGATGTCAGATCGCCGCAGTCCCGCTGCTGGGGAGCCTCGGGATCCCCTCTGCGGCACCACGCTATCATTACAGCACAGAGCGAGTTCGCTCTGTGCGTAATGACGGGCGATACAGGGGACGGAGCAGCGTGACGTGACATCACAGCCCCTCGTGACATCACAGCCCGTCCCCTTAATGCAAGTCTATGGCAGGGGGCATGACGACCGCCACGCCCCCTCCCATAGACTTGTATTGAAAGGGGCGGGCCGTGACGTCACGAGGGGCGTCACGCTGCTCCGGCCCCTGTATTGCTCGTCATTACGCACAGAGCGAACTCGCTCTGTGCTGTAATGATAGCGGGGTGCCACAGCGGCGATCCTGGGGCTCCCCAGCAGCGGGACCGCGGTGATCTGACATCTTATCCCCTATCCTTTGGATAGGGGATAAGATGTCTAGCAAAACTACTTAGGTAAACTATTAGGTACTCTAAATGAAAAAAAAGTTTTCAAATCAACTGGTGCCGGAAAGTTATACAGATTGGTAAATTACTTCTATATAAAAATCTTAAAGGAGAACTCCAGCTAAAGGTAACTTATCCCCTATACACAGGATAGGGAATAAGTAGCTGATTGTGGGGAGTCCGACCGCTGGGACCCCTACGATCTCCAGAATGGGACCCCGACTCTCTCAGTGAGGAGCATGCACGGCACACGCCCTATTAATTTCTAGGGGAGCGCTGATGATGTAGTGTGGGATGGGAGTGCTGTACTCAGGTCTCTTCTGTGCTCCCATAGAAATTAATGGAGCATGTGACGTCTGCAGCACACTCTCCTTAAAGGGGCACTCAGGTAGAAAACATTTTTTTTTTTAAATCAACTGGTGCGAGAAAGTTAAACTGATTTGTAAATTACTTCTATTAAAACATCTTTACCCTTCCAGTACTTTTTAGCAGCTGTATGCTACAGAGGAAATTCTTTTCTTTTTTAATTTCTTTTTTGTCTTGTCCACAGTGCTCTCTGCTGACACCTGATGCCCTTATCAGGAACTGTCCAGAGCAGGAGAAAATCCCCATTGCAAACCTATGCTGCTCTGGACAGTTCCTGACACGGACAGAGGTGTCAGCAGAGAGCACTGTGGACAAGACAAAAAAGAAATTCAAAAATAGTAGAATTTCCTCTGTAGCATACAGCTGCTAAAAAGTACTGAAAGGAGTAAGATTTTTAAATAGAAGTCATTTAAATCTGTTTAACTTTCTGGCACCAGTTCATTAAAAAAAAAAAAAGTTTTCCACCGGAGTACCCCTTTAAAGCCTTCCAGTACTTATCAGCTTCTGTATACTCCAGAGGAAGTGGTGTATTTTTTTCCAGTCTGACCACAGTGCTCTCTGCTGACACCTCTGTCCGTGTCAGGAACTGTCCAGAGCAGGAGAGCTTTGCTCTGGAATGTTCGTGACACGGACAGAGATGGCAGCAGAGAGCACTGTGATCAGTCTGGAAAGATCTACACAACTTCCTGCAGCTGATAAGTACTGGAAGGATTAAAAATTTTATATAGAAGTAATTTTCAAACCTGCATAACTTTCTTGGACACTTTCCCTCCGGTGTACCCCTTTAAGGTTAAATCCTTAAATTCAGGCTGACTATAGTGACCACTAGGGCTGACTACATACTGCCTGACAGTCTGGCCTTCTCCATATTTCCAAACCGAAAGAGATTTTCAAGGCAGATATCGGCAAGTACCAAAGCTGTCTCTAAATTGCTGGCACAAGTTTTCTTAGCGCTTCCTATTTTTGTGGGTTACTGCAGACGGTGTCATTACTGAGTTCAGTATATAAATAGTACATGGAATTAATGTTTGTGTCTTATATTCACAGGCTGCTTAATGAGAAGAGGGAACAATCACGGGAGGATCTCAAAGGCCTTGAGGAGACTGTGGTATGGAATCTACAAGAGATATGAAGTCATTATCATCTAGCTTTATCAAGGTTACAACCTCTGCACAGTATAGGTGTCTGATCAGTGGGGGTCCAAATGCTAAAACCGACATTAATCACTTGTACAGGGTCTCCATTGCCCCTGTTTGAATGTAACGGTGGGTGAGTATGCACATTGCCGCTCCATTTAATTCCAAGGGGAAAAAGACTGTTTTCAAATCAACTGGTGCTAGAAAGTTGTACAGATTAGTAAATAACTTCTATATAAAAATCTTAATCCTTCCAGTACTTATCAGCTGCTGTATGCTCCAGAGGAAGTTGTGTAGCTCTTTCCAGTCTGACCACAGAGCTCACTTCTACCCCCTCTGTCTGTGTCAGTAACTGTTCAAAGGCCCATAGCGAATCTCTCCTGCTCTGGACAGTTCCTGACACGTGCAGAGGTGTCAGCAGAGAGAGCACGGTGGTCAGACTGGAAAGAACTACACAACTTCTTCTGGAGCATACAGCAGCTGCTAAGTACTGAAAGGATTAAAGGAGTACTCCGCTGTAAACATTTTATGTCCAAAAGATAGGGGATAAGATGTTTGATCGCTTGGGTCCTGCCGCTGGGGACCCATGCGATCTCCGCTGCAGCACCCCTGTCATTTGGTGCACGGAGCAAACTCCGCTTCGTGCCCGATGACTGGCGATGCGGACCGTCACTCCCCCTCCATTCACGTCTGTGGGAGGAGGCGTGACGGCTATGTACTAGATGTCACGCCCCCACCTATAGACATGAATGGAGGGGCGTGGAGTGACGTCACAAACCCAGAAGCTGCAAGCGTTTGTGTTCCGGTCACCACCTTTGGATAGGGGATGAGATGTTTACAGCGAAGTACCCCTTTAAGACTTTTAAATAGAAGTAATTTACAAATCTGTATAACTTTCTGCCACCAGTTGATTTGAAACATTTTTCCTCCGGAGTACCCCTTGAAAGCCTAGAGGATTGCCAAACAAACATAGTACAGCGCTTGGCTATTTTTCCTGTTCTCATAGAGTTGGATTGGTAGAAGTCTGAGCACTCTGCTGCTGCTCCATTCAAACAGAGAGAACTCCGGACCTCCTCTTATGAATCAGGAAATTGTAAAGAGAAAAAAAAGGACAGGAGAGGACAGTGCCTCGCGTAATTCCATAGGATTAGCCCAAAATATAATCCCCAGTGTTAGTTGCACTCACCTGGGGGTATATCTTGCTTTAGGTGTATCACCTGTAACCTGCTGTGGTGCTGCCTTTTGGAGATCGTGATAAAAGTCCAGACAAATTCAGTAAGATCTCATCTATTAGTACAAAAAAATTAGGTGACAGACATACAAAACGCGTTTCAGGGGTAAGTTCCCCATTTCTCAATTGCAGAGATATTGGCCCTGATTTACTAATAGTGTTGTGTAGGTTTCTTTGTGGGTTTTAATTCCCTACAATTTATTTTCCACTTTCCCTACATTTTGATCTTTTTACACCTGCTCTGATCTGTCGGGTTTTCCTCAGCTCTAATCCACATTTTATGTGGAAACCTTAGTAAATATGTTGGGTTTTTGTGAAAATGTTGGGAACACGCTCCTTTTCGGAGACCACGCCCCCTTTTCTCGCCAGCCACGCCCATTTTTCGGGTTTTCTTGGCAAAATGGGGAGTTAGTCCGGGTTTTTTCAATTCTGGCGCAAAATCTGGCGCAGACAGAACTTCTGGGGCAATGCAACAATACATGTCGGGTTTGCAATAGTAAATGAGGGCCATTGTCTCTGAATTGTCTCACAATATCTCTGCAATTGAGAAAGGGGGAACTTACCCCCGAAACGCATCTTGCATGTCTGTCACCTGATTTTTATTGTACTAATAAATGAGATTCTACTGAATTTGTCTGGACTTTTATCACGATCTCCGAAAGGCAGCGCCACAGCAGATTACATTTTTCCTGCACCCTCTACTCTTGTGAATGTTTTCCACACATTGGGGGGAGATATTCAAAAACTACTGTCATTTCTATTCCAGAGATATTAATTAATTAACACTTTTTTTTTCTCCTAACATCTTCAAAGGGCTTAGAAAATATGTGAGAGTTCATTTTCATTGCACTTTAGTTTTTTCGCATCAATATAGCTTAGTTTGGTGCCAAAATTTTCACTTTTGGTGCCAAAATTGCAAATTTTGCTGCCAAATTTTACATCCTGGAAAATTCTGGGGGAAGCATCTCTTGTAATATTCCATGATTACTAGTGCCCAGACAAGGGATAACTGTATAAATAAAACATTTCTAGGGCTTAAATGGGTACTCTCATTATAATATATGTTATCATGTTTTATGTTTTTTTTTACATTTGTAAACCTGGCCACTAGGTGTCACCTATATGGCTCAGGATTACTTTCCCCCCCCTGACGTTGATTACGTTCGGACCAACGCTGGCCGGGCAGCGTGGCACAGCGTGGTCTGAAATGCGCGTTCACATGAATGAGGAGAGGGAGATGCAGGGGGGTGGGAATATTTAAATTTCACGCGCCACACAAACGCTATGCTCGCTCTCTGCCTGTTTCCTATACAGAAAGAGAGCGAGCATGGGCGCGGAATTTAAATATCCCCACCCCCCTGCATCTCCCTCTCCTCATTCATTGCAGCGCGCAAGCTGCAGAAGAGAGAAAGGAGACAGGCGGAAGAGAGCCTCGGCCAGGCTTCAGATGACGTCGCGCCTGCCGGGGTGCCCACTTCCTGCCCTCACCAGAGGGCTCATTTCTGAGCTCCTGCAGCAGTTCAACATAAGGTATTTTTATGGGGATTTGGGTAAAAATAAAGACAGGGATAGATGTAGTTAGTGTCAGGGACAGATGGGGAGGGGGAATAGGGAAATTTAATTTAGTGATACTTTTTAAAGGAAATCTGTCACCAGTGTCACCTACACTAAACTGTCGGTACCGATAGTGCAGGTGACACTGATGACAACAGTACTTACCTTGTTCTATTCCGGTAATCTTCTCCGTTAGCTCCAGCTCCGTGCTTTGTGCATGGGGGGAGCTTAGTGATGTCACCGCTGCTGTTCCCAGGACCCGGGACCCAGCAGAGAGCAGCAGCGGTCATGTCACTAAGCTCCACCCATGCCCCAAGCCACTGCTGCTCCCTGCTGAGTCCCGCTGCTAGAGAACAGCAGCGGTGACATCACTAAGCTCCGCCCATGCCCAAAGCCGGAGCTGGAGCTAACGGAGAAGATTACCGGAGATCCCCTGCACGAAACGGGACAAGGGGAGTAACGTTGTCATCAGTGTCACCTGCACTGTCTGTACCGACAGGTTAGTGCAGGTGACACTGGTAACAGATTTCCTTTAAATGTGAGTTCAGGTGAAGGGACCATGAAAAAAAATATATATTTTTTTTATAACATTTTCCAATAATAATTATTTGTTTTTCAATAATTGATCATTGATTAAATAACACCTTTTCCCCAAAAAACTAAAGAAAAAAACAAAAAAACATTTCTGTGATTTCTACCCTAGGAAAAAGGTGTGACATTTTTTTTATGTAAAATGGACTCTCACCCGCTTGAAAATATCATGTAAAACATGGAATTTACATAGCCACGCCCATATGAAATTTACATAAACACGACCACATGAAATTTACATAGCCACGCCCACATGGACTTTACATAGCTACGCGCCCACTGTTGTGACTAGTGTAAACCTTGGACAGTTCTCATGTAAAACACTGATGTGAACTTTTTTGTGCCAAAATTTTGCCACGAAACGTGAAATTTTTGATGTGAAGAGTTTTGAATATGACCCCCAGTGTGTGTGTCTCCAGCTGTTGCTAAACTACAACTCCCAGCATACCCGTACAGCCTTCGGCTGTCCGTGTATGCTGGGAGTTGTAGTTTACCAACAGCTGGAGGCACACAGTTTGAAAAACACAGTGATAGATAAAGGGGGGGAGATTTATCAAAATGTGTCCAGAGGAAAATTTGCCCAGTTGCCCGTAGTAACCAATCAGATTGCTTCTTTCATTTTTAACAAGGCCTCTGCAAAATGAAAGAAGCCATCTGATTGGTTGCTATGGGCAACTGGGCAAATTTTCCTTTGCATATGTTTTGATAAATCTCCCCCATAATGTATATTTCTAGTATCTAATGATTCTATAATGTCTTAATGTCTTTTCTGAGTAGGCCCGGGAACTACAGACTTTACACAACCTGCGCAGACTCTTTGTACAGGATCTCACCACCAGAGTTAAGAAGGTTTGTGTTTTCCTTGATACTCTCCAGGCAACACAATATTTTAGTAGAAAATGTCCACAAAAACTAAAATGTGGCCTCTACAATTTGTGCCTAAATGAGGCACTGTCGCTTTAAAAAAACTTTTGACATGTTGTAGAGATGCGTCCAAAGTTTAGATCGGTCGAGGTCTGAGTGTTCAGATCCTGACCGGTTCCTAGAACGAAGAAGAAGAGGGCACTAAGCGAGACAAATTTATAATGTAAGTCTATGGTATTGTCTCGGTCAGCCGCACTTCTCTCCTTGCTCGTTCTAGCAATTGGTCGGGGTCTAAACACTCAGACCCTGACCAATCAAAACTTTTTTTATATTTAAAGTGACAGGTACATCTTAAAAGGGTACTCCGCTGCTCAGCATTTGGAACAAACTGTTCTGAATGTTGGAGCCGGGAGCTTGTGACGTAATAGCCCCACCCCCTCATGACGTCACACCCCGCCCTCTCAATGCAAGTCTATGAGAGGGGGAGTGACAGCCGTCACACCCCCTCCCATAGACTTGCATTGAGGGGGTGGGGTGTGACACCACGAGCTCCTGGCGCCGGCTCCAGCATTCAGGACAGTTTGTTCCAAACGTTGAGCAGCGGAGTACCCCTTTAAAGCTTAGACCTAAAATTGGGTAAAATTGGGTGTATTTGATATGTGACGCCCCAGATGCGCTGCCGGGATACACAGAGTTAAGGTAGAGCGAGCTCCCTGCTGCTGATGCTGCCGTAGCTCTCTGAGTCTGCTCATATCTGCGGATTTCCCGTTGGAAGTCACAAGAGGACACACAGAGCTACTGCAGCAGCAGCAGGGGGTTCTGTGTGCCTTAAAGGGGTACTCACGTGGAAAACTTTTTTTTTTTTTGATCAACTGGTGTCAGAAAGTTTAACAGATTTGTAAATTACTTCTATAAAAAAAACAACTTAATCCTTCCAGTACTTCTTAGGGGCTGTATACTACAGAGGAAATGCTTTACTTTTTAGATTTCTCTGATGTCATGACCACAGTGCTCTCTGCTGACCTCTGCTGTCCGTTTTAGGAACTGTCCAGAGCAGGAGAAATCCCCATAGCAAACATATGCTGCTCTGGACAGTTCCTAAAATGGACACCAGAGGTCAGCAGAGAGCACTGTGGTCATGACTTTAAAGAAATTTAAAAAAAATAAAGCATTTTCTCTGTAGTATATAGCCCCTAAAAAGTACTTGAAGGATTAAGATTTTTTTTTAATAGAAGTAATATACAAATCTGTTTAACTTTCTGGCACCAGTTGATTTAAAAAAAAAAGTTTTCCACGGGAGTACCGCCTTAACTCTGTGTATACCGGCAACGCATCTGCAGCGTCAAATACGCTGTGGATGTGCTCTCGTGTGCACGTACCCAATGATAAATTCTCCCCCAAGGACTTTGCTGCACCGCCAATAGCAGTGTTTCTTAACCAGGGTGCCTTCAGCTGTTGCAAAACTACATTTTCCAGCCTTTGGCTGTCTGGGCATGCTGGGAGTTGTAGTTTTGGAGGCACTCTGGTTGGGAAACATTGGCCTATAGTATAAGGTTTAATATTGCAAAACTGAAGCAGGAGCTGTCTTACATGACCAATGCTATGAGTGTTTGTTTTCTTGTCCTTTATTATGGTGGATTAAGATCTTTCTGTGTTTGCAGAGCGTGGAGTTGGACAGCGATGACGCCGGGGGAAGCGCGGCACAGAAACAGAAGATCTCCTTCTTGGAGAACAATCTGGAGCAGCTGACAAAGGTTCACAAGCAGGTGAGACCTGAACCCCGCTGACTGACAAGCTATCAGATGCACTGATCCGTAGCTGATCACAACTAGATGTATATCTGCAATATGTCCACTAGGTGTCAGTGGTGGACAGGTCAATCTGGCTGCAGATGCCTTAACCCAGTGTTTCCCAACCAGTTTGCCTCAAGCTGATGAAAAACTACAACTCTTAGCATGCTGGGAGTTGTAGTTTTGCCACACCTGGAGGCACACTGGTTGGGAAACACTACCTTAACCTAAAGTCTGTTTTACATGCTGGTCTTAATACATTTTTGATCTATCTTACTACGGTTAATGTTGCTTTATTTGCTCTCTCGTGCTTAGCACAGTCATTTCCTGGCTCATTTTAACTATCATTCGGAGTCTAAACACTCAGACCCCGATGGATCAAAACTTAAAAAAAAAAATTTGCGGGCAGCGGAGGGTCGCCACGACACAGCCATGTCCCTTGTGATGTCAGACCACTCCCCCTCCACCACGACCACACCACTCCCCCTCAATGCAAGTCCCTCCTATAGACTTGCATTAAGGGGGCGTGGCTGTGATGTCACGACCCCAGCCGCCCGCACCCGGCTTTCAAAATGAACACCGGGTGCTGCATAAAGATCACGGGGGTCCCAGTGGCGGGACCCCCACGATCAGACATCTTATCCCCTATCCTTTGGACAGGGGATAAGATGTCTAGAAGCGGAGTACCCCTTTAAAGGTGTAGAAAAATTGTCCACATACACTACCCTTGATAAACTCCCTTGCATCTTAGGCTGTCTGTGCGCATTTGGACTGAAATCAGCTATGGCTGTGTTTACATGGCGGAATTTCCACTGGAATATTCTGCTCGGAAATTCCGCTGAAGCAGAGTCCCATTTATTTGAATAGGATTCTGTTGCACTGTGCACACGGCGGAATTTCAGCCATTGGCAGAAAGAATAGACATGTCTGTTCTTTCTGCGGATTCTGCTCGAAAGCGCATTGCCGTCTACGAGACTGCGCATTTACATTCGGTCCTAGCTCCTGCCAGAACATTCGAATGTGTGGAATGTCCACCCATGTTTTCCGGGCGGACATTGCACACAATTTCAGCCGTGTGAACATGACCTATGTCTCCCTAACTGAATTGATTTCAGATATATAAACAAGCACATTTGGGTCATAAAAAGTATAAGCTTAGAATACAGCTAGTATATGTATAGGATATGAGGAGACGTCTGTAGGTCATAAATGGCCGACGCAGTGCATGTAACTGCTGGCATGGGGAACTAGAGCTGATTCTCATGGGTTTTCTCGCAGCTTGTCCGTGATAATGCAGATCTGCGCTGTGAGCTCCCTAAATTGGAGAAGCGTCTTCGGGCTACAGCTGAGAGGGTGAAGGCTTTGGAAGGGGCTCTCAAGGAAGCCAAAGAGAACGCCATGAGGGACCGCAAGCGGTATCAGCAGGAGGTCGACCGCATCAAGGAAGCTGTGAGGGCAAAGAACATGGCGCGGAGGGTGCACACTGCCCAGATTGGTGAGTATACTTGCTACAAACTGGTTGTAAGACATTTAAAGAAAAGAGTTAGAAATAGCGCCAATTTGGTTTCATGGTTGTGTCTGATATGGCAGCTGATCTCCATGTACTTAAAAAGGTCTGACTTGCAATACCAGTCACAGCCTGTGAGTAAAGTGGCCATATCAGCAGCTTCTTCTGCCCACCCATTATCCTATACTTCACTGTACGTGTCAGCCTACAACCCGCTATAGCAGTGTTTCCTAACAAATGGGCCTCCAGCTGTTGGAAAACTACAACTCCCAGCATGCCCGGAGAGCCTTCGGCTGTCCGGGCATGCTGAGAGTTGTAGTTTTCCAACAGCTGGAGGCCTACTTGTTGGGAAACACTCCACTGTAGTACTATAGCAATCGCATGCTTCTTTCTCATGTCATAGGGAGAATGTAATAATAAAGCAACTTATTACTATAATGTTACTATCCAGAGATTGGATATCGGCTCTGCTCTCTCTTGTAAGCTGTAACATCATGTCACAGGCTTTGAAAGCAGTATACTCCGTCACTCCTCCACTTCTATCAGTTCAGGACTAGACCAGTAATGTAAAGCAGGGGAGATGGTATTACTGCCTATTAGATTGATGACTAATTAGATAAGGCAGCAGTGAGCCTGAGCTTCCTGTTGCCTTATCTAATGAGTCATAAATCTACTTAGCAGTAATACCCCACCCCCTCCCCTTTACATCCCTGGTCTCATCTCATGTTGACAGGTAGACTGTAGACAAGTAGACTATTTTTAGAGCAGTGTTTCTCAAGTGTGGTCCTCAAGTCCCCCTCCTTAGTCTTTCACAGGTGATATAATTATGATCAGTGCATCCGGCATCACCACAGTTATATCACCTGTGAAAGACTAAGGAAATCCAAAAAACATGACCTGTTGGGGGTACTTGAGGACCGCGCTTGACAAACATTGTTTTAGAGCCTGTGACATGACGTCACAGCTTACAAGGTAGAAAAAGCAGAGCTCATATGGAGAGATCTATGCACTATGACTAATACCATTAAATTAGTAAGTTGCTTTTGCTATTGTGTTTTTTGACACAAAACAAAGGTTGTTTCTTTCGCCGGACAGCCCCTTTAAGGCCATGTGACTGCAGCAGCCAGCTGCTGTTTTTGCACTTCGCAAGTATTGGCAATTTCTTTTATACCAGCCTATGGCAATTTTCTGGGTTGTTACGTAAGAAAATGATCTTTTTAATAGTTATATCAGTGTCTTCTGTTTTAATCTAGCAAAACCAATTCGCCCCGGACATTACCCAGCATCCTCTCCTACAGCTGTACACGTTATCCGAGGAGGTGGATCTGTGCATTCATCTTATTACCACCACTCCAAATAATGAACAAGTAAGTGTATGTTGTCACTGAACTTTAGGCACATTTGTTAGACTCCGCTATGTAGGAATATTGTACTTTCTATTTCTCATCCTGTTATTACAGACCAGAGCAGCATTCACAATTCAGCAGCTTCTGAGCTGGAATCTCGCAGCTTTCACTGCATTCTGTTGTGTATGATGACCTGAAGAATGATGAGGAGAAAACCTTAGCTTAATTAATATTCCAGACATTGCCACTAGGAGGCAGAGTTGCTTGAGTAATTTTTATGTGTTAAAGGGGTACTCCGCTGCTCAACGTTTGGAACAAACTTTTCCGAACGCTGGAGCCGGCGCCGGGAGCTTGTGACGTCATAGCTGCGCTGCCTCATGATGTCACGCCCCGCCCCTCAATGCAAGTCTATGGGAGGGGGCGTGACGGCCGTCACGCCCCCTCCCATAGACTTGCATTGAGGGGGCGGGGCGTGACATCATGAGAGGGCGGGGCCATGACGTCACTAGCTCCTGGCTCCAGCGTTCGGAACAGTTTGTTTCAAACACTGAGCAGCGGAGTACCCCTTTAAATGTCTCTAGATCGGTGCTGCTGCTCATCTGTAAATCAGGTTTTTCCCCGTTTATGATTTGCAAATTTGCTCTTCATAAGGACTAAAACCTCATTTTACCAGCCAGACCATAGTCACTGTCAGCTGTCGATGGCTGTTTTGGGGGGTTTGCACCTCCCTCTTCATGGAGCAATGCCTTAAATTAAAGAAGCACTTGTTTATTTTTGGCCATATCGTGCTCACTCACTTTCCTCAAGTCCTACAGCACCATCTGTTTTATACCAGCACAGCTGCATCCATGTGTTTCATGTGATCCCCAGCCTGACCCACAGAAAATCACAGTGTTTAAAGGGGTACTCCACTGGCCAGCATTTGGAACATTTAGTTCCGAACGCAGTGTGCTTGCTGCGGGGCGTCGGCCACGCCCCCTCGTGACAGCATGCCACGCCCCCTCAATGTAAGTCTATGGGAGGGTGGGGTGTGACGTCATGTGGGGGCGTGGCTGACTAAATGTCTTCCGAACGCTGGCCAGTGGAGTACCCCTTTAATGTGTCAGAGGAAGTGGTCAGTCCTGGGTCAGCTGACTTCCTGTGAACTACAGGATGACATCATCACCTATCAGAAGCTTCTGCTAGCTCCCAGACTCCTCTTCTCCTCTTGCTATTTATGGGGTTGTTTATCCTATTATTGCCCAGTTCTGGGGATAGTGGTAAAAAAAAAAAAAAAAAAAAACTAAGACACTTCCCTATGTAATCATGACCTTGTCTTGTCCAGCGCTGCTGCTCTGGTCTTCCCTGTCAGCTTTGTTTATATGGCTATAGTGATGCACCCACCCATATACCCATGTCACCTACTAGAATGCCCCCCCCCAAAAGGAAAACAAAAATTATATATATATATATGTATATATATATATATATATGTTTTTTTTTTTTTTTCATTCTCTTTCGCCATAGCGGATGCACACGTCTGTGTTTGCGGTGTGCGCTATAGACCTTGTCTATCACATGCAGATTCTGCATTGGTATATGGGGGGATCTGTATTATGCCTCAGTGGGTTGATGTATTTGGATTAGTCATTGCACATCCTGGACTAGGAAATTGAGCGGCTCGGTGGAATTTCTGATAGTTTCCCTGGTTAATATTTAGTTGTAATAGCCAGAGACACAGACTCTTTGTCTACAGGGAATGTTAGGACTGGGACCAGGGAAACTTTTATATTGTTACTATAAGCAGATCGTATAGATCAGCCGTCTCCAACCTGCGGACTTCCAGATGTTGCAAAACTACAACTCCCAGCATGCCTGGACAGCCAACGGCTGTCCAGGCATGCTGGGAGTTGTAGTTTTGCAACATCTGGAAGTCCGCAGGTTGGAGACCACTGGTATAGATGATATAAATGAACAGTGGGGGGATGCAGAGACCCCAAAACTTCTGATTCAAAGGGGTACTCCGGTGGAGAAAATCAACTGGTACCAGAAAGTTAAACAGATTTGTAAATTACTTCTATTAAAAAATCTTAATCCTTCTAGTACTTATTAGCTGCTGAATACTACAGAGAAAATTATTTTCTTTTTTGAACACAGAGCTCTTTGCTGACATCATGACCACAGTGCTCTCTGCTGACATCTCTGTCCATTTTATGAACTCTCCAGAGCAGCATATGTTTTCTATGGGGATTTTCTTCTACTCTGGACAGTTCCTAAAATGGACAGAGATGTCAGCAGAGAGCACTGTGCTCGTGATGTCAGCAGAGAGCTCTGTGTTCCAAAAAGAAAAGAATTTCCCCTGTATACAGCAGCTGATAAGTACTAGAAGGATTAAGATTTTGTAATAGAAATAATTTACAAATCTGTTTAAAGGGGTACTCCGGTGAAAAACCTATTATTTTTTTTAAATCAACTGGTGCCAGAAAGTTAAACAGATTTGTAAATTACTTCTATTAAAAAATCTTAATCCATCCTGTACTTATTAGCTGCTGAATGCTAGAGTGGAAATTCTTTTCCGTTTGAAACACAGAGCTCTCTGCTGACATCATGAGCACAGTGCTCTCTGCTGACATCTCTGTCCATTTTATGAACTGTCCAGAACAGCATATGTTTGCTATGGGGATTTACTTTTACCCTGGACAGTTCCTAAAATGGACAGTGATGTCAGCAGAGAGCTGAAGATTTTTTAACAGAAGTAATTTACAAATCTGTTTAACTTTCTGGCACCAGTTGATTTAAAAAAAAAAAAAAAAGGTTTCCACCAGAGTACCCCTTTAAGACAGTGTGTAAGTGTGTAAGGCAAACTGTGGTCATCTATATGTTGCAAAACTACAACTCCTATGCTGGGAGTTGTAGTTTTGCTTCATCTGGAGGACCACAGTTTGAAGACCACTGCCTTAAATCATATAGACAGAAGTTTTGGGGTCTCTCCATCCCCCCACTGTTCATTTACATCATCTGAATATCTCCTAAATATTCATGAAGGGATCCCAATTTTTGAAGCTCGTATTGATAAGGGGTACTCCTTAGGGAAAAAAAAAATTCAAATTAGCTGGTGCCAGAAAATTATATAGATTTGTAAATTACATCTATATAAAAATCTTAATCCTTCCAGTACTTATCAGCTGCTGTATGCTCCAGAGGAAGTTGTGTAGTTCTTTTCTTTCTGACCACAGGGCTCTCTGCTGACACCTCTGTCCATGTCAGGAACTGTCCAGAGCAGGAGAGGTTTGCTATGGGGATTTGCTCCTGCTCTGGACAGTTCCTGACATGAACAGAGGTGTCAGCGTAGAGCAATTTGGTCAGACTGGAAAGAACTACACAACTTCCTCTGGAGCATACAGCAGCTGATAAGTACTGGAAGGCTTAATATTTTTATATAGAAGTCATTTACAATTCTGTAATACTTTCGGGCACCAGTTGATTTGAAAACACTTTTTTCCCTCCGGAGTACCCCTTTAAGCATTTTAAAAAAAAAATGTTTTGTTAATTTGTTATGTAACACTGCTGCTAAGAAGAGTTCGACAAGTCCATCATGTCCATCTGATGCCGCGTCAGATGGGGGTGGTGGTGGGGCAGGGGGTGACACAGAAAATTCCATACTTGGTGTAACAGTCCCATATTTAGTCACACCCTTCTATATGTAATACATTTAAAGGGGTACTTCGGTGGAAAACTTTATTTATTTATTTATTTATTTATTTATTTTTTAATCAACTGGTGCCAGAAAGTTAAACAGAGTTGTAAATTACTTCTATTTAAAAATCTTAATCCATCCAGTACTTATCAGCTGCTGTATGTTCCACAGGAATTTCTTTTCTTTTTGAATTTCTTTTCTGTCTGACCACAGTGCTCTCTGCTGACACCTCTGTCCATTTTAGGAAGCAAATCCCCATAGCAAACCTCTCCTGCTCTGGACAGTTCCTGACATGGACAGAGGTGTCAGCAGAGAGCACTGTAGACAGAGAGAAAATAAATTCAAAAAGAAAATAACTTCCTGTGGAGCATACAGCAGCTGATAAGTACTGGAAGGATTAAGAAGTTTAAATATAAATAATGTACAAATCTGTTTAACTTTCTGGCACCAGTTGATTAAAAAAAAAAATTGTTTTCCATCGGAGTACCCTTTTAAGCCTACTATAGATTTAGTTGAATAAAATCAGTGGTCTCAAACTGTGGCCCTCCAGAGGTTGCAAATCTTCAACTCCCAGCATGCCCGGACAGCCGTTGGCTGTCCGGGCATGCTGGGAGTTGAAGTTTTGCAACCTCTGGAGGGCCACAATTTGAGACCACTGACTAATATCCTCTGACTGTTCGGCGACTAAAACTAAAACAATTGCTGTCAAAATTAAACCTCTGTCTCTTTCTCTCTCTGGCAGATAAAAAAAATCATCGCTAAGCATGTGGCGCCACCAACTTCACGCTCGCCAGTCGTACACATGTCGTCGCACCTTTTCTGAGCTCTTTACAATCATGAAAACCAGCCCTGACTCTCACATCTTATCCAGCTTCAAAAAAACTAAAACCCATCAGTGTACAGAGTTATCTAATGTAATGTATGGAACATATTGATTTAGCCAACTGTGCCGCTACGACTTAAAATGGCCGGCTGTAGCACCATTTTGGTGCTGTCGTTTTGTTACATACTTGGGGGTTTGTTGTCCAATCCAGCTGTTGCAGAACTACAACTCCTAGCATACTAGGAGTTGTATTTTTTTGGAGCGGCTGGGGAACGTCGGCCTAAAGATTGGATCATCGCCCTGTTATATGTGATACCCTTCCTCTCCTGGCGTTCTTACAGCGGTTACAAGATGGCTCTCTCGGATACTTTCTATACTCGCCCATCTTGCGTGGCATGGATTATAGAGCAGCAGTCTAGTGGTGACGCTCTATTCTATTCACACCTATAGACACTTGTGAACATAGTATAGATTAGGGAGACATAGGGGGACATTTATCATTGCATTTAAAGCTGTTTATTTGTCTATGTTTGGCGCCTTTTTTTTTTTGCTACTTTTCAAATAAACATTCTTCACCATGTTGACTTGCGCAAACATTTCCAAAAAGATGCAAAAAATACACCTGCCCAGACCTGTCTTAAAGGGGTACTCCACCCCTTGCATCTTATCCCCTATCCAAAGGATAAGATGTTAGATCGCCGCGGTCCCGCTGCTGGGGACCCCGGGGAACGCCGCTGCAGCACCCCGCTATCATTACTGCACAGAGCGAGTTCGCTCTGTGCGTAATGACGGGCGATACAGGGGCCGGAGCAGCGTGACGTCATGGCTCCGCCCCTCATGATGTCACGGCCCGTCCCCTTAATGCAAGTGTATGGCAGGGGGCGTGACGACCGCCACGTCCCCTCCCATAGACTTGTATTGACGGGGGCGGGCCATGACGTCACGAGGGGCGGAGCCGTGACGTAACGATGCTCCGGCCCCTGTATTGCCTGTCATTACGTGCAGAGCGATCTCGCTCTGCGCAGTAATGATAGCGGGGTGCTGCAGCAGTGATCCCCGGGGTCCCCAGCAGCGGGACCCCGGCGATCTGACATCTTATCCCCTATCCTTTGGATAGGGGATAAGATGTCTAGGGGCGGAGTACCCCTTTAAAGGAAAACTGTCAGCTAGTTTGATCCTTACCGTGCCCGGATCCGCCGCGCCGTTCGGACGTAATCTTCTGTTTTCGCTATATGCAAATGAGGTGCTAACTGGCACTCTTATGTCAGTGCCGCAGCGCCGCCCAGCTCATCAATATTCCTCCCCTTCTCCCTCTTCTCCCTGCTCTGTAATGAAGAGAGAGGGGAGGAATATTAATGAACTGGGCGGCGCTGCGGCAGGCAGCACTGACATCATAATGTCAGTTAGCCGGGCCGCTGCAAGATAGCACCTCATTTGCATATAGCGAAAATAGAAGCTTACGGCCGAATGGCGCGGTAAGGATCAAACTGATCAGCGTCCCCCGCACTACCAGGCAGTGCGGGGGAAGAAAGCTGACGGTTTTCCTTTAACTTTTTTTAGTGTATGTGTAGAAAATTCGCATTTTTTTGCGCAACAGGATAAATGATGCAAAATTTTGCACAGCGAAGAAACATTCCAGGAAATTCCAGGAAATGTATATTATCTGCACAACATTTATCAATATAATACATTTGCTGCACCTACACATTACCAGCACACAAAAAAAAGGTGTAAAAAAAAATGCTTCACCTACAATGATAAATGTCCCCCACAAATCGCTGTAAGTGAAAATAGTGGAGAACCCACCATAAGCCATATCATTAACCTAAATTTGCGGCCTTATAAAGAGGAGGCGTAGTTTTAGTCTCTGCCCTATAAGCAACTATTTCTGCCTAGAGCTGAAAATCTGAGTAATGAAATCCTGACTGGTTGATGGTGACATCCTACAGACCGCACTGTAAAGACTGGTTGTTAGGCAGCATCTCCCTAGCAACCATACTGTCGCACATGACAACAGATCGGTTCAAAACTGCTTCTATCCGGAGCTGAAGACCCGAGCGGTCAAATCTTGACTGGTTGCTAGGGACATCCTACATGACTGCATTGTAAAGACTGTGGTTGTTAGGCAACCTCTCCCTAGCAACCAAACTGTAAGATCAAAACTGGATAGGCACTATGGGGGAGATTTATCAAAACCTGTCCAGAGGAAAAGTTGCTGAGTTGCCCATAGCAACCAACCAATCAGATTGCTTCTTTCATTTTTGAAAAGACCTCTGAAAAATGAAAGAAGCGATCTGATTGGTTGCTATGGGCAACTGGACAACTTTTCCTCTGGGCAGGTTTTGATAAATCTCCCCCTTTATGGAAAGCAAACACTTAAATGTCATGCCGTGTTGTACCAAATCTTAGGCTATGAAAGGAATCGGATTTTGCTAAAAATGTAGGTGGCGAGCATTATTTTGTATGACAACAGGCACAGCGTATACATCCACCTTAGCACTATGGAGGATTAACAATGGACAACAATGCATTAGTCTCTTGATCTTCTAGGTTAAAGGGGTACTCCGTTGCCCCAGCATTCAGATAATTTTGTTCCTAACACTTGGAGTGGGGGCGGCAGGGGCCATGACCTCATTGCCGCGCAACTGTGCTTCTTATGCATACTGAGCATTATATGGTTAAGGCCCACTACTTAAAATGAGCAATATGGCACTTCCTAAGAGAGGATAATATTGTAACCAATGTAAGAATTGCAGGAGTGTAAAAATGGAAGTTAGCGGATGCTTTTAAAGGCAAATCGCAAGATCGGTCCTTAAAAGGGTACTCCACTGATAACATCTTGTCCCGTATCCAAAGGATAGGGGATAAGATATCTGATCAGGGGGGTCCCGCCACTGGGAATCTCTGGATCGGCAGCAGCGGCGTCTGGAACACAGAAGCTTAGAGCTTCTGCTTTTGTGATGCCACGCCCCCTCCATTCATGTCTATGGGAGGGAACGTGACGGCGAGTACGTAGTCACGCCTCCTCCCATGAATCGAGGGGGTGTGGCGGCATTGTTCGCCAGTCATCGGGCACAAAGCGGAGTTTGCTCTGTGCACCGAATGACAGGGGTGCCGCAGCAGCGATGGCAGGAGACCCCCGCAATTAGAAATCTTATCCCCTATCCAAAGATGTTTTCAGCAGAGTACCCCTTTAACATCATGGTCGGTTACAGAGAAGAGGGAAGGGTCTAACATCTCAGCGTTGTCTGGTTACTATGGAACCTTTGGAAATACTCCTCTCATCAGTCATGTTTTCCAAAAAAGGTTCCCGGTCACAGCGGATACGTTTTTTTTTACATTATTTATTTATTTATTTATTTATTTCTAAGCTCATTGCAAAAGGTTTTGAATGTATTCAACAAGCCCTTTACTACGGCAACCAATATGGCCGCACCCGGGGTAAGCTTTGACACCATCTACATTTGCAAAGATGAATTTTATGCCTTCTTTATAACCCTTATGTGCCAGTTAAAAAAAAAAAAGAAAGAAAAAAATAATAATAATAATAAAAAGAAAAGAAAAAAATATATAAGAAAAAAAAAGTTTCCTCAAGGAGTTACTGTAGTCTTAGAGTATGTGTATCTTTCTTTACAGATCTTAAGACTTCTAATAGACTATTTGCAGTGAAGGAAATGGAAACTGGTGGAAAGGGCCTTTCCTGTACAATATGCTAATATTTACTTATTTGGTTTAAGTATTTTTTTTCCCCTTAATTTATTGATTTTATTATTTTTTAATTAATTATTATTATTTTTTTTTTTGTGTGAGTTGTTTTATGTTGCTTTTAAATGTTAATTTATAATGTAAATGAAGCTAATATGAAATATAATACAGGAACATGTTTACCCCATAACATGTGATGGAGGGAGGAAAGAGGGGGAATGTAAAAAACTGGGGTTTGGGGAGATGTCGGAATAAAATAAGACCTGAAATTCCTTTTTTAAATAGGTTTTTCTGTGCTACACTATTGCTTGTTTATTGGCTGGGCTATTCGTATCAGATCGGTGGGGGTCCGACCCCTGGGGATCGGAGGGGCTTATTGAACTCGCTGCGGTTGGTATTATAGCTTAGTCCTGTTCTTGCAATACCAAGATCAACCACTATAGAATTTATGGCACTGTGCCACGAGGCTCGCAGGAATGCCACTCGGGGTCATCAAGACCCTGATACCCACCGATCTGATATTTATAGTCTATTTTCAGGGCGTACCGTCAGTTTTGTAGTGCTGGAGAATCACTTAAAGCAGGGTCTCCAAACTGCGGCCCTCCAGATATTGCAAAACTACAACCCCCAGCATGGCTGTCCGGGCATGCTGGGAGTTGTAGTTTTGAAATATCTAGATATTGAGCTAGGGGCTACTGACTTTGAAGGAACAAGTTTATTATGTACAAACCTTTTATTATAAATCCAGTATTTTTACGGAGTAATTTCAATTTGTACTGCAGAAAAAACAAATTCTATGAATATTTTTATTCTTAAATTTTTATTTTTTATTTTAATAACATTTGAAATTTTGCTGCCCTAACAAATATTGGCAAAAAGTTGGTTTAGCAGGTTTAACCCTGTCTAAATACCAGCAACACCCACTTACCATGTATGTCCTCTTTGCCATCCGATAAAGTGGTTTAAATCCTGCTTTGTATGTAAATTTGCCCTAACTAGTCAATGGGGCAGCTCTCGGAACTAGTCACCGTGCCTTAGGCTGTAATCACGCCTATGCATCCTCTTTTCACGCCTACTCGGGTACGGCCAACGTCACGCCTACTTGGGTACGGCCAACGACACGCCTACTTGGGTACGGCCAACGACACGCCTACTTGGATACGGCCAACGTCACGCCTACTCGGGTACTGCCAATTTCACACCTACTTGGGTACGGCCAACGTCATGCCTACTCAGGTACGGCCAACATCACGCCTACTCGGGTACGGACAACATCACGCCTACTCGGGTACGGACAACATCACGCCTACTCGGGTACGGACAACATCACGCCTACTCGGGTACGGACAACATCACGCCTACTCGGGTACGGACAACATCACGCCTACTCGGGTATGGCCAACATCACGCCTACTCGGGTACGGACAACATCACGCCTACTCGGGTACGGACAACATCACGCCTACTCGGGTATGGCCAACATCACGCCTACTCGGGTACGGACAACATCACGCCTACTCGGGTATCCATTGTCACCACTCTTTTTGCTGGATTCCTACGCAGGCCCAGAGCATGCGACATACTGCAGTGCACATGCGCATAGATTGTCCTGTGCGGGAATTCAGCAAGAAGAGTGGTGACGTTGGCCATGCCCCGGCTGTCAATCTCCCCTGAATGGGTGGGATTACAGCCTGGGGCCTGGTGAATATTTTCGAAAGCTGTCTGCCCTGATGACTAGTTAGGGCTAATTTACATATGACGCAGGACATTTTTTAAAGTTGTTTTAAGGGGTTTATCAACATAGCTAGTTTCTTTAAAAAAATACAGTGCCACCCCTGTCCACAGGTTGTGTTTGGAATTGCAGCTTGGCTCCATTGAAGTAAATAGAGCGAAGTTGTAATTACCACACACAACCAGGTGTGGTGCTGTTTTTGGATAAAATCAGCTCTGTCTTTCTAATCCTGGATAACTACTTTAAAGGGGTACTCCACTGGAAAACATTATTATTATTATTTTTTTTTAAATCAACCTGTGCCAGAAAGTTAAACAGATTTGTAAATTAGTTTATAAAGAAAAAAGGGGGTACCAAAAGCCTCTAGACTAATACCATAAATGTTACATGATGATAAAAAATTTTTATCATCATGTACCATTTATGGTATTAGTCTAGAGGCTTTTGGTACCCCATTTTTTCTTTATAAACTACTTTATATTTGTATTTTTTGGTGTAAATACTTTCCATATAGCCTCGACTTATTTATATTGTGATCTACACATACCCCAATTTTTTCTATTTTGATACAAGATTTGTAAATTACTTCTATTAAAAATCTTAATCCTTCCAGTACTTATCAGCTGCTGTATGCTCCACAGGAAGGTCTTTTCTTTTTGAATTTTCTTTCTGCCTGATCGCTGTGCTCCATGTTAGGAACTGTCCAGAGTAGGAGCAAATCCCCATAGAAAACCTATCCTGCTCTGGACAGTTCCTGACATGAACAGAGGTGTCAACAGAGAGCACTGTGGTCAGGCAGATAGGAAATTCAAAAAGAATAGAACTTCCTGTGGAGCATATAGCAGCTGATAAGTACCGGAAGGATTAAGATTTTTAAATAGAAGTAATTTACAAACCTGTTTAACTTTCTGGCATCAGTTGATTTAAAAAAAAAATGTTTTCCAGCGGAGTACCCCTTCAAAAACTTGGTAAAAGACCTGATCTTCAGATGTATAAGGTGTTGCTGGTACTTAAGTATCTCTCAGTGGCAAAACAACTCATAAAACGTAACTTTTAATAAATTACTATACACCATACTGATAGAATTAACAATAATTTGACCTGAAGCCTCGATACCAACATAACAAATCAACTCCAGAAACACAAATCATATTGCGAACCTCTGATACAAATAGAGGAGCCAATAGTTAGGTGCCCTGGTCCCAACGCGTTTTACCCACACTGTGCTATGCGGGATCCTCAGGGGACATAGATCCGAGGATAGGAACAATAGTTAATTCACAAAATGGATACTAAGTTGCTTTAAATGCTTGCTAGCTGCACATCTCCTTCCACATCACGGGGCGCAGTGAGTGGCCCTATTATGGGCCGTGGTTTCTTTTTATCTGCTTTTGTGTGACCTTATACTAATATTCACTTAGCCTTCAGTATACGGCATTATAGCCTGATTGTGGATATTTTTAGTGGTGGATACTTGTTATACTGATAGTTTGGTCTCCACTAGTGATATTGATTTATTTTCACAGTGGGGCTATGGATACATATCTTTTGTATATCTGTTTTATCTATTCATTTAAAGCAACTTAGTATCCATTTTGTGAATGAAGTATTGTTCCTATCCCCGATCTATGTCCCCTGAAGATCCTGCATAGCACAGTGCGGGTGAAACGCGTTGAACCCAGGGTACCTAACTATTGGCTCCTCTATTTTTATCAGAGGTTCACAATATGATTTGTGTTTCTGGGGTTGATTTGTGATGTTGGTATCGAGGCTTCAGGTCACATTATTGTTATTTCTATGAATATAGTGTTTTATAAGTAATTTATTAAAGGGTTACTCCGGTGGAAAACTTTTATATTTTTTTAAATCAACTGGTGGCAGAAAGCACAGAGCTGTCTAGTGACATCACGAGCACAGTGCTCTCTGCTGACATCTCTGTCCATTTTAAAAACTGTCCAGAGTAGGAGAAAATCCCCATAGCAAACATATGCTGCTCTGGACAGTTCCTAAAATGGACAGAGATGTCAGCAGAGAGCACTGTGCTCGTGATGTCACTAGACAGCTCTGTGTTCCAAAAAGAAAAGAATTTCCCCTGTAGTATTCAGCAGCTAATAAGTACTGGAAGGATTAAGATTTTTTAAAAGAAGTAATTTACAAATCTGTTTAACTATCTGGCACCAGTTGATTTAAAAAAAAAAAGTTTTCCACCGAAGTACCCCTTTAAAAGTTACATTTTATTAGTTCTTTTGCCACTATGAGATCTGAGCACAGTGTGAAACTGTTGCTGGTATTTAAGCCAGATGACAGGTTCCTTTTAGGTAATATGGCCGCCTATTAGCCTTTATATTAGATTCACAGTCCCCTAGATCCATACTTGCCATCAGTCCCGATTTTGGCGGCACAATCCCACAAACCAGACTACATGAGAGGGTGTGGTTTATACAAACCCCGCCCAGTGGGCACTTTGAGGAGCATTCCATTGTGGCCAGCGTGCCCAGACGTGGTCATTCTACAAGTCTTAGCTACCCATATGGTTCTTTGGAAACTCAATTTTCATTTTTTAGAACCATAGGGGAAGGTCTGGGTGTTGCGGCCATCTGAAACTGGCCTAGTTATGTGGTTTGTGGCCTGCGGAGAGGGTAGCTCTGTAGATTATTTTTTTTTCTCGATTGATGCTAGTATCTGATCAGCCAGTCAGATTTTCTGGCACATTGTGAAATATTTAAATACAGAGTTGGCAAAGAAAGGGTTTATATGGGAATAGAAAAACATGGCCGCCACACCTGGTCACCTGTGATGGATCTCAGATCGGCCATAATAGAGATGAGCTCCAATACCAGACACAACCCATTGGCAGAATGTTAATGCTGGTAAAATGTTACAAAATATCAAATTAAATTAATTAGATTAAATTAATTTGAATTAAATAAATTAATTAAATTTATCTTTTTTATTATCCTCACCTTCGCCTAATATAACAAATTACTGCAAACTATTAGACTGTGTTCACACATTGCGTGTGGGATCGCAGCCTCAGACCCTCGTGACGTCACTGCACACCCCCTCAATGCAAGTCTATGTGAGGGGGCGTGGCTGCTGCCACGCCCCCTCACATAGACTTGCTTTGAGGGGGCGTGGTGTGACATCACGAGGGGCGTGGCCGTGACATCATGACCCCCACAGCCGGAAACCAGCTTTCGGAACAAAATGTTCCGAACGCTGGGGCAGTGGAGTACCCCTTTAAATGGAAGGTTCCTTCATTTCTAATAAATATTTTGTGGCTTTTTTTTTGTTTTCCTTTTTTTATTACTTTATTTATGAAATAATTTAATATAAATTTAATATATTTCAGAAGACTTTCTCTATCCACTCACAGCTGTAATTACAAATCTCTGGTTAAAAAAATATCAATTATTTCTATTTTTTTCTGTATTTAATTTTGTAAATGTATATATCTTTTGTTTTCCTAGAAAAAAAATAATTCTCCAATATTCATTGTTGGAATTGAGGAAGAAGCTTTTTGTAGCGCTGTACATGTTCACTTGTGATTGCGTCACGTGTTTACGTATTGTAGCCTTCATTTTATGGAATAAATAACGGAAAAGTCATTTTCAGATTGAAGATCTAAAAGGTAGGAAAAAAAAAAAAACATCAGAAATTTGGTCTGTGAAGAACTTTTTTTGCTTTTTGCCGACAGATTTATCTGTAACATATTACAAACTGTTCGGGGTGTTGCAGGAATCCCCCCCCCCAGGACACGTCTCCAGCTCTTATTATGACAGATGTATGATACACTGGCAGATTGCATGGTATTTTATCTGAAAATGTCAAACTAAAAAAAAAAAAAGGAATAAAATTGAATTACAGTTTACATCCTGTGTCAGTTCCTTCTTCTAATAAATTATGGGTTGAAATCACGAAAGGGAAATTTATCATTCATGCAAATGTTCCTGGTGACATGTTTCTACATAGTCTGTAATGTATTTTAATGGGATGAATGACAAAACCAGAAAAGTCCCCGGCCCTCATAATCACATCTTTATCTCATATATCCATTTTGTACAATTTTTATCTAGTGTCATTAGGGCCAAATTTTTTTAATTCTATTTCTTTTTATTGTTCATATAGTTCATACAGTTCCTTTGGAAAGTGATAGTTTCTAAACGAATACAGACCCTAGACCAGACTCCCTAAACAAGATACAACCCCTACACCACACTCTCTAAACTAATACAGACCTGCAGACTAAAGTCCCTAAACAAAATACAACCCCTACACCACACTCTCTAAACTAATACAGACCTGCAGACCAGACTCCATAAACTAATACAAACCTGCAGACCAGACTCCCTAAACGAATACAGACCCTAGATCAGACTCCCTAAACAAAATACAACCCCTACACCACACTCTCTAAACTAATACAGACCTGCAGACTAAAGTCCCTAAACAAAATACAACCCCTACACCACACTCTCTAAACTAATACAGACCTGCAGACCAGACTCCATAAACTAATGCATACCCCAGATCAGACTCCCTAAACTAATACAGACCTGCAGACCAGACTCCCTAAACTAATACAGGCCTGCAGACCAGACTCCATAAACTAATGCATACCCCCAAGACCAGACTCCCTAAACTAATACAGACCAGCAGACCAGACTCCATAAACTAATGCAAACCCCAAGACCAGACTCCCTAAACTAATACAGACCAGCAGACCAGACTCCATAAACTAATACAAATCTGCAGACTCCATAAACTATTGCATACCCCAGATAAGACTCCCTAAACTAATACAAATCTGCAGACCAGACTCCATAAACTAATACAAACCTGCAGATCAGACTCCCTAAACTAATACAGACCTGCAGATCAGACTCCCTAAACTAATACAAACCTGCAGATCAGACTCCCTAAACTAATACAAACCTGCAGATCAGACTCCCTAAACTAATACAGACCTGCAGATCAGACTCCCTAAACTAATACAAACCTGCAGACCAGACTCCCTAAACTAATACAGGCCTGCAGACCAGACTCCATAAACTAATGCAAACCCCAAGACCAGACTCCCTAAACTAATACAGACCTGCAGATCAGACTCCCTAAACTAATACAGACCTGCAGATCAGACTCCCTAAACTAATACAAACCTGCAGACCAGACTCCCTAAACTAATACAAACCTGCAGATCAGACTCCCTAAACTAATACAAACCTGCAGATCAGACTCCCTAAACTAATACAGACCTGCAGATCAGACTCCCTAAACTAATACAGACCTGCAGATCAGACTCCCTAAACTAATACAAACCTGCAGATCAGACTCCCTAAACTAATACAGGCCTGCAGACCAGACTCCAT
The DNA here is from genome assembly GCF_029499605.1 of Hyla sarda. NCBI lineage: Eukaryota > Metazoa > Chordata > Amphibia > Anura > Hylidae > Hyla > Hyla sarda. The sequence continues at coordinate 31,862,094 of NC_079196.1, forward strand.
AAACTAATGCATACCCCAAGACCAGACTCCCTAAACTAATACAGACATGCAGACCAGACTCCCTAAACTAATACAGACATGCAGACCAGACTCCATAAACTAATGCATACCCCCAGATAAGACTCCATAAACTAATGCATACCCCCAGATAAGACTCCATAAACTAATTCAGACCTGCAGACCAGAATCCCTAAAATAATACAGATCTGCAGACCAGACCACACTCTCTAAAGTAATATAGCCCCCAGAACACACTCCTTAAACTAATACAGACCACCAGACCAGACTCTCTAAACATATGGGACAACATTTATCATTGACTTCAGACAGTTTTTTGTGTCTAGAAAAGGCGCAAGAAAGGCACAAGGGTTTATTTGAGCCGTTTGGTTTACACATTTCTGCAGATTTTGAGTTGCAATCCACTTATTTTGGCAATACACATGATATGGAAGGGTTTTATGAACTGCGCCTTTTTGTGAAAAGGCACAAAAAAGGTGCAAAATCCACTGAAAAGTCTCTGAAACTACAACAGCCCAGATTTAGCTTAGCTTTTTGGTGTATGTAAAGAGAGAATTTTCTGAAAATGTGACCTGCACAAAATTTATCAAATGCCCTGTGACCATTTAATATATTTGGTGCTCCTACACATTACCAGCACACAAAAAAAGGTGTAGAAAATGCTTCACTTACACCTACAATGATAAATGCTTCACTTACACCTACTATGATAAATGCTTCACTTACACCTACAATGATAAATGCTTCACTTACACCTACAATGATAAATGCTTCACTTACACCTACAATTATAAATGCTTCACTTACACCTACAATGATAATTGCTTCACTTACACCTACAATTATAAATGCTTCACTTACACCTACAATGATAAATGCTTCACTTACACCTACAATTATAAATGCCGGCCATGAAGTCCAGCATTTAGGATAAATCCCATGTGGATGAAATCTAGCACTCCGGAGTAGTAAAAGTCAACATCATTATTGTAGCTCCATAGAGATAAAGTATTGTACAAAAAAGCAGTAGATGATTAAAAACACTGACGCGTTTCGTTAATACTTTATCAAGGTACCTTGATAATGGATTAACGAAACGCGTCAGTGTTTTTAATTATCTACTGCTTTTTTGTACAATACTTTATCTCTATGGAGCTACAATAACGATGTTGACTTTTACCACTCCGGAGTGCTAGATTTCATCCACATGGGATTTATCCTAAGTGCTGGACCCCTATTGTTTCTACTACCGTATTACGGCTACGTGTTTCCCGTGCACCTGGAGCTGCAGTCTGAGGAGAGAGACCATTATAGGAGACGGTGCGCTGTATCACATATTTTTCTTTTTTCTTTCTCTAAACATATACAGACCCTAGACCTCACTTACTAAACTAATATAGACTCCCTAAACTAATATTGACTCCCAGATCAGACTCTCCAAACTAAACAGATCCCAGACCAGACTATTTAAAGGGGTACTCCAGTGGAAAACTTTTTTTTTTTTTTAAATCAACTGGTGCCAGAAAGTTAAACATATTTGTAAATTACATCCATTAAAAAAATCTTAATCCTTCCAGTACTTATTAGCTGCTGAATACTACAGAGGAAATTATTTTTCTTTTGGAACACAGAGCTCTCTACTGAATCACGAGCACAGTGCTCTCTGCTGACATCTCTGTCCATTTTTAGAACTGTCCAGAGTTGGAGAAAATCCCCATAGAAAACATATACTACTCTGGACTGTTCCTAAAATGGACAGAGATGTCAGCAGAGAGCACTGTGCTCGTGATGTCAGCAGAGAGCTCTTGTGTTCCAAAAAGAAAATAATTTCCTCTGTAGTATTCAGCAGCCAATAAGTACTGGAAGGATTAAGATTTTTTTTAATAGAATTCATTTACAAATCTGTTTAACTTTCTGGCACCAGTTGATTAAAAAAAAAAAGTTTTCCACTGGAGTACCCCTTTAAAGGGGTTATCCAACATAAAGTGACTTTAGTTATTAAAGGTGTACTCCGCTGCTCAGCGTTTGGGAGGGGCGTGATGTCATGAGGGGTCGGGGCTATGACGCCATGAGCTCTCGGCTTCAGCGTTCGGAACAGTTTGTTCCAAACGCTGAGCAGCGGAGTACCCCTTTAAGTGCAGCCAAGCCCCCTTCCAGCACCTGATTTATATATTGTCTTGGGCCGCACAGCAAGCTGGGAAAGGTCCGAGACAACACAAATTTTTTAGGCTTCAGAAAATGAACTGGGGAAAATAAAGACAAAGAATTTCCATACCAGTCACCAAACACAGGTAAGTGAAGTATATTAGTAACATAACTAACTTTACTGCCCATGTCTTACATTCAAAAAACTAAAAACAGAGAAATCCTTTAAAGCAGTGTTTCCCATCAGTGCTGGAAGTTGTAGTTTTGCAACAGCTGGAGGCACACTGGTTGGAAAACACTGCATTAAATTGAGACCCCAAGACCAGATTTTCAAAATTTATACAGACCCCCAGACCAGACTCCCTATACTTGGACAGACCCCAGACTAGACACTCTAAGGCGCTATTACAGACTCTATACACGTCAGTAGTGTAATTAGGGTGACCTTAACAGGGCTGATTTCTCCTCTACCTGGGGCGGCTATCAGTGGTAGGCAGGGCACACATGACTGCTATGGGGCCTGTAGTGGGAGGGTGCATGGCACTGAATTATTTCCACTGCCTGGTTGACACTGTCATAGCATTTCGGTCTGATTTCAGACTTTACTGATGGTACTTTAAAGGGGTACTCCGCCCCTAGACATCTTATCCCCTATCCAAAGGATAAGGGATAAGATGTCTGATCGTAGGGGTCCCGTCGCTGGGATCGCTTACAACGCTGGGCACGAGTGTCGGGGTTTGTGATGTTACACCACGCCCCCTCAATGAAAGTCTATGGGAGGGGGCGTGGCAACTGCCACGCCCCCTCCCATAGACTTGCATTGAGGGGTGTAGCCGTGACATCACGAGGGGGCATGGTCGTGACGTCACGAGCCTCGGTGCCCGCAGCCAGTGTTCGGTAAAAAATGTTCCGAGCGCTGAAGCAGCGGAGTGCCCCCTTTAATCTTTGCATGCATTACTTATGGCAGTCTAATAATATAGAATAGTGATTTGCAACCTGTTGCTCTCTAGCTGTTGCAAAACTGCAGCTCTTAGCATGCCAGCACTGCCAATGGCTGTCCTGCTGCCAGGGATGCCTGGGGTAGGCAAGGGAAAGAAGATTTATTGCCGGCTAACGGTGCTTTCACACCACGTTTTGTACTTACGGTTCCCGAATATGGCTGGGAGGAGGGGGCGGGGCTTAATCGCGGCGCCCGCACTCAGCCGTATTCGGCAACCGTATTTAATGCATGTCTATGAGCCGACCGGAGTGAATCGCAGCCTCCGGTCGGCTTCGTTTTCGGCCGTATGCGGTTTCCCGACCGTAAGCAAAAACGCGGTCGACCATGTTTTTGCCTGCGATTGGGAAACCGCATACGGCCGAAAACGAGGCTGCGGTTCACTACGGTCGGCTCATAGACATGCATTAAATACGGTTGCCGAATACGGCTGAGTGCGGGCGCCGCGATTAAGACCCGCCCCCTCCTCCCAGCCGTATACGGGAACCGTATTTAACAAAAAGTGGTGTGAACCCTAAGAGAAAAGTGAGAGGGGGAGAGAAGGCAACAGTGCAGAGGGAGGGAAAACCTATGAAAGCTCTGCTGCTGCGATGAGTGCAGGGGGGATGAGCAGTCTATCACTGCTGGGGCTTCAGGAGACTGGCAAAGCTGGGTGGCACACAGTATGCGTGCCACCCAACTTTCCAAGTCTCCTGAAGAGCTCCAATATGGCTGCTTTACTAGACAGATATTTTCTTCAGGAGACTGGGAAAGCTAAGTGGCAGGCAGTAGACAGGTAGGACAACCAGGCAAAGTCGAGTACTCAGCTAATAGATTTATATAGAGACATTATGTATTATATATTTTTTTTTATATTGTATTAGTAGAGGCGTATGGTTCATCTATTGCTTTTCCTGACCATCTTAGGCTGCATTCACACTACGATTTGAAGATACAGGAACCGGATCTGGCTGGGGGGAGTGAAAACCGGGCTCTCCCGTATCCCAGCCAGACCTGGCCTGCACAGTGGTCCCTCAAGTTACAATATTAATTGGTTCCAGGACGACCATTGTATGTTGAAACCATTGTATGTTGAGACCATAACTCTATGGAAACCTGGTAATTGGTTCTGAAGCCACCAAAATGTCATCCAAAAATAGGAAAAAGGGAGGATTAAAGAAAAATAAGTAGATACCTAGTACAGATAAAGCAAATCCTTACATATAAAAGTAATAAAGATCTGCTGGAAGCTGTAATCACTGTCTATGTCAGTGTTTTCCAACCAGGGTGCCTCCAGCTGTTGCAAAACTACAACTCCCAGCATGCCCGGACAGCCAACGGCTGTCCGGGCATGCTGGGAGTTGTAGTTTTGCAGCAGCTGCAGGCACCCTGGTTGGGAAACAATGGTTTGTGTAGAGGACACCCTTACTTGGTGTCAAGGAGAAGCTAACCCTGGCACAGGTAAGGAGTAGTACAGAACTTGTAGTTCCTCCCTGTACTGTAGGGGGCGCTATCAGACACCAGTCACTGCATACACTTCAGTAATAGAGGTGATTTACCAGTAAAATGCCCATTCTGATTGGTCAGTTCCTCCAATTGTGACATGTCTCACGGATCTGGACTGTCTGTACATTGTATGTTGAGTCTGGTTTCAAGTTACAATGGTCCAGAAAAAAAACATTGCATGTTGAAACTATTGTAATTTGAGGGATCACTGTATCTCATTCATTTCAATGAGCCGACCGGAATCATATAGGGGGAGATTTATCAAAACCTGTGCAGAGGAAAACTTGCCCAGTTGCCCATAGCAACCAATCAGATCGCTTCTTTCATTTTCATGAAGGCCTGTGAAAAATGAAAGAAGCGATCTGATTGGTTGCTATGGGCAACTGGACAACTTTTCCTCTGCACAGGTTTTGATAAATCTCCCCCATAGTGACTCCGTTCGGCTCATTTTTGCCCCGTGTCCGGTTTTCTGACTGGACCTAAAACCGTGGTATGCCGCAGTTTTAGGTCCGGTCACCAAACCAGGTACAGGGCAAAAATGAGCCGAACGGAGTCACTGTTTGACACCTGTGGGCTCATTGAAATGAATGAGAAGGGGCCGGTTCCGGCTGGGGTACGGGAGAGCCCGGTTTTCCTGTCCCCAGCCGGATCTGGCAGCCGTAGATGTGAATGTACCCTTACAACGGACTCTGTATTGACAAGTTCCTGATATATGCTGGTCCCTACCCTCTTACGGGTTTCACCTACCATTAACCACTTCTCTTATCTCTGACCTGTCACTTTGATGGATGAGGCGAGGCGCCACTTCATTTCCCTTTTCCAAGTCCGTTTGAAACTGGTAAAACATTCGATATTTCCAACCAGCCTCATTTCCTGATGGCGCAAATCTCTGGCTTCCGAACAATTGCCTTCTTTCCGTAAGCGCCGAATATGGATTTCACTTACAATTACTGGACAGCCGATCCCTTTGGGCCTGTGGCTTTGTCTATGACTTTGTGGCTGGATATTTTATAATTCTGGAAGGTAGGCCTCACGTCATTGCTTGGCTGTAAGCCCGGCTCTGGTTACTTCTCATCGGTGTCTCAGGTTTCCGGCACAATGTTTTATCTGTGTGACTCGTCCACAGTCCCTTAGAAATCAAGAGGACTGAAATGATACATATGTTATGGAATCATCAGGTGGATTAGTAAGGCCTTATTCACATCATGTTTACATCTGTCTATCATATACGTTTGTGTTGCCATAAGTGCAATACAAATGTATAGCCCAACGTATCTTCAGACTTCTACTGTAGATACATACTGCATTTGTGTTTGCATTTAACCCCTTAACCCCTTAAGGACTCAGGGTTTTTCCGTTTTTGCACTTTCGTTTTTTCCTCCTTACCTTTTAAAAATCATAACCCTTTCAATTTTCCACCTAAAAATCCATATTATGACTTATTTTTTGCGTCGCCAATTCTACTTTGCAGTGACATTAGTCATTTTACCCAAAAATGCACGGCGAAACGGAAAAAAAAATCATTGTGCGACAAAATCGAAAAAAAACGCCCTTTTGTAACTTTTGGGGGCTTCCGTTTCTACGCAGTGCATATTTCGGTAAAAATTGCACCTTTTCATTATTCTGTAGGTCCATACGGTTAAAATGATCCCCTACTTATATAGGTTTGCTTTTGTCGCACTTCTGGAAAAAATCATAACTACATGCAGGAAAATGTATACGTTTAAAAATGTCATCTTCTGACCCCTATAACTTTTTTATTTTTCCACGTACAGGGCGGTATGAGGACTCTTTTTTTGCGCCGTGATCTGAAGTTTTTATCTGTATGATATTTGTTTTGATCTGACTTTTTGATCACTTTTTATTCATTTTTTTAATGGTATAAAAAGTGACCAAAATACGCTTTTTTGGACTTTGGAATTTTTTTGCGCGTACGCCATTGACCGTGCGGTTTAAATAATGATATATTTTTATAGTTCGGACATTTACGCACGCGGCGATACCACATATGTTTATTTTTTTTTTTTTACACTGTTTTATTTTTTTTTATGGGAAAAGGGGGGTGATTCAAACTTTTATTAGGGAAGGGGTTAAATGACCTTTATTAACACTTTTTTTTTACATTTTTTTTGCAGTGTTATAGGTCCCATAGGGACCTATAACACTGCACACACTGATCTCCTATGCTGATCACTGGCGTGTATTAACACGCCTGTGATCAGCATTATCGGCGCTTGACTGCTCCTGCCTGGATCTCAGCCACGGAGCAGTCATTCGTCGATCGGACACCGAGGAGGCAGGTAAGAGCCCTCCCGGTGTCCGATCAGCTGTTCGGGACGCCGCAATTTCACCGCGGCGGTCCCGAACAGCCCGACTGAGCAGCCGGGTCACTTTCAGTTTCACTTTAGAAGCGGCGGTCAGCCGTTGATGAGCACCGGGACCGACGCGATATGATGCAGGATCGCGGTGCGATCCCGCTTCATATCGCGGGAGCCGGCGCAGGACGTAAATATACTTCCTGCGTCGTTAAGGGGTTAAGGACCCGGGCTTTTTCCATTTTTTCATTTTCAATTTTTCCTCCTTAACTTTAAAAAATCATAACTCTTTAAAATTTTCACCTAAAATTCTATATGATGGCTTATTTTTTGCGTCACTAATTTACCCAAAAATCTACGGTGAAACGGGAAAAAAAATCAATGTGCGACAAAATTGATGAAAAAACACTATTTTGTAAGTTTTGGGGGCTTCCGTTTTGACGCAGTAAATTTTTCGAGGGTCCATACGGTTAAAATGATCCCCTACTTGTATAGGTTTGATTTTGTATCACTTCAGAAAAAAATCATGAATACATGCAGGAAAATTTATACGTTTAAAATGGTCATGTTCTGACCCCTATAACTTTTTTATTTTTCTGTGTTCAGGGGGCTATGAGGGCTCATTTTTTGCGCCGTGATCTGAAGTTTTTAGCGGTACTATTTTTGTTCTGATCAAACTTTTTGATCACTTTTTATTCATTATTTATTAAAAATGCGCTATTTTGGACTTTGGAATTTTTTTGCGCATACGCCATTGAACGTGCGGTTTAAAAAGCGGTATATTTTTATAATTCGGACATTTCCGCATGTGGCGAACCACATATGTTTATTTTTATTTACACTGTGTTTTTTTTATTCTTGGAAATGCCGGGTGATTCAAACTTTTATTAGGGGAAGGGATAATTGAAAGGGTTAATGATTTTTTTACACTTTTCTTATGCCATATTATAGCTCCTATAGGGGGGGCTATAACATTGCATGTACTGATCTTTTACACTGATTGATCCATCTCCATAGGAATGGATCAATCAGTGTTTTCGGCGATTGATTGCTCAAGCCTGGATCTCAGGCTTGAAGCATTCATTCGGCGATCGGACAGCGCAGGAGAAGGTAAGAAGACCTCCTCCTGTGCTACAGCTGTTCGGGATGGGCGATTATACCGCGGCGATCCCGAACAGCTCCCTGAGCTAACCGGCACATTTACTTTCACTTTTAGCCGCGTGGCTCAGCTTTGAGCGCGCGGCTAAAGGGTTAATAGCGCGCAGCACCACGATCAGTGCCGCGCGCTATTAGAGGCGGGTCCCGGCTTCACTATGACGCCGGGCCCGCTGCGATATGATGCGGGGTCACCGTGTGACCCCGCGTTATATTGCAGGACCGGGACCCAGGACGTACTCATACGTCCTGGGTCCTTAAGAGGTTAAAGGGGTACTCCGCTGGAATTTAAAAAAAAAAAATTAATCAACTGGTGCCAGAAAGTTATACAGATTTGTAAATTCCTTCTATTTAAAAATCTTAATCCTTCCAGCACTTATTAGCTGCTGTATGCTCCACAGGAAGCATTTTTCTTTTTTAATTTCTTTCCAGTCTGACCACAGTGCTCTCTGCTGACACCTCTGTCCATGTCAGGAACTGTCCAGAGCAGGAGAGGTTTGCTATGGGGATTTGCTCCTACTCTGGACAGTTCCTCACATGCTGAAATTAGGCGCCGTCCTATTTACTATAGCGCAGTCCATGGACTTGTCAAATTCCGCCAGAAGATTGAACATGTTCAATCCAATCCAATGTCTGGCCCCTCTAGCATCCAATACCGACAGTGCGGCTGGGAACCTAACCAGAAGAGCCCACCTCCTGGACACTTACCCCGGCAGTGGCCAGGAGACTACACAATGTCATGCTAGTTGCATGTCCAAAACACCATCATTGCACTCCTCTCCCTCTGTATAGGGCTGTTGGCAGTTTTTATGAATCAATGGGCATGCTGGTGTGGTGTCCCGGTACAGGACTTGGTCCTGTCCCTTTGTCTGGAGTCCCCTCAGCCAGAGTCCCTCCATGCTAATGGGCTCTCCTGAAGGGCTAACCCCTAGTCGCCTCTTAATATGGTAATATTTAATGTATATATTTATATATGTAATTAATCTAGGATTCCCCTGTTTAGGACCTTAGAGGTCACGTGCCTTTGATTTATGTTATGCTGTGGTTTAAGGACCTTTGGGTCATGTGATATACCCAGAGTTCCAGGGGTCAGGACTGACAGGTTTGGCTATCCAATGAGCTTTGTCTCTCCCCCTTAATATATAAGGGGCTGCTGCCACTTAATTTGCTCTCTTGGCTCCTACCTCTCTTTAGTTCCGGATTATCAGAGAAAGCACATCTCATATTTCATCATCAATCCAAGCTAGGCCTGAAGCCTTATCTTCCGCAGCCACTAAACCGTGAGTTATCCAGCTCAAAACTACTAAAATCCTGTGTGACTACTGCAACTCAATTATCATAAATTCAGTAGCACAGTGGCTAGCAAACCAAAGCTTATTGTACTTAGAAGTCCCAGCAAACCTGTGAGGAACCTGAACTACGGTCCTCTATATAAAGACTGTTCTGTTACCTGCAGTTGCATAAAATATGCGGTAAAGTTTATTCCGGTTTTCATCAACATCTGCTGTGGACATTCCTTTATTTTTCCCTACCGTTTGTGGGACGGTTGGCGGTAGGACCATTACCCTAAGGAAACCGCAACCTGGCGTCACGAAAACAAAGGGTTAATACCAACATACTCTACGCTACCACCTGCACCACCCAGTCACCACACTGGGAGTTGTAATTTTGTAACACCCAGAAAGCCACAGGTTGGAGAGCACTGCTGGCTTCAAGCTACTGCACTAGGCACAGCCTACCTTGAAGTCAGTGTTTCCCAAATATTGGGCCTCCAGCTGTTGCAAAAAAACAAACAAATCCACTGTCTAGATCAGTGTTTTCCAAACCAGTGCGCCTCCAGCTGTTGCAAAACTGCAACTTCCAGCATGTCCGAACAGCCAACGGCTGTCCGGGCATGCTGGAAGTTGTAGTTTTGCAACAGTTTGAAGGCCACTGTGCTAAGCGATGAGAGGGAAGCTTTGATTTACCTTTCAGGGACAGTGTGGATCCTCTGGAGAAGGCAGACAAGCCTTTGGCTGTCTGGGCATGCTGAGAGTTGTAGTTTAGCAACAGTTTGAAGGCCACTGTGCTAAGCGATGAGAGGGAAGCTTTGATTTACCTTTTAGGGACAGTCTGGATCCTCTGGAGAAGGCAGACAAGCCTTTGGCTGTCTGGGCATGCTGAGAGTTGTAGTTTAGCAACAGTTTGAAGGCCACTGTGCTAAGCGATGAGAGGGAAGCTTTGATTTACCTTTCAGGGACAGTCTGGATCCTTTGGTGAAGGCAGACAAGCCTTTGGCTGTCTGGGCATGCTGGGAGTTGTAGTTTTGCAACAGTTTGAAGGCCACTGTGCTAAGCGATGAGAGGGAAGCTTTGATTTACCTTTCAGGGACAGTGTGGATCCTCTGGAGAAGGCAGACAAGCCTTTGGCTATCTGAGCATGCTGGAAGTTGTAGTTTTGCAACAGTTTGAAGGCCACTGTGCTAAGCAATGAGAGGGAAGCTTTGATTTACCTTTCAGGGACAGTGTGGATCCTCTGGAGAAGGCAGACAAGCCTTTGGCTGTCTGGGCATGCTGAGAGTTGTAGTTTAGCAACAGTTTGAAGGCCACTGTGCTAAGCGATGAGAGGGAAGCTTTGATTTACCTTTTAGGGACAGTCTGGATCCTCTGGAGAAGGCAGACAAGCCTTTGGCTGTCTGGGCATGCTGAGAGTTGTAGTTTAGCAACAGTTTGAAGGCCACTGTGCTAAGCGATGAGAGGGAAGCTTTGATTTACCTTTCAGGGACAGTCTGGATCCTTTGGTGAAGGCAGACAAGCCTTTGGCTGTCTGGGCATGCTGGGAGTTGTAGTTTTGCAACAGTTTGAAGGCCACTGTGCTAAGCGATGAGAGGGAAGCTTTGATTTACCTTTCAGGGACAGTGTGGATCCTCTGGAGAAGGCAGACAAGCCTTTGGCTATCTGAGCATGCTGGAAGTTGTAGTTTTGCAACAGTTTGAAGGCCACTGTGCTAAGCAATGAGAGGGAAGCTTTGATTTACCTTTCAGGGACAGTGTGGATCCTCTGGAGAAGGCAGACAAGCCTTTGGCTGTCTGGGCATGCTGAGAGTTGTAGTTTAGCAACAGTTTGAAGGCCACTGTGCTAAGCGATGAGAGGGAAGCTTTGATTTACCTTTCAGGGACAGTCTGGATCCTTTGAAGGCAGACAAGCCTTTGGCTGTCTGGGCATGCTGGGAGTTGTAGTTTTGCAACAGTTTGAAGGCCACTGTGCTAAGCGATGAGAGGGAAGCTTTGATTTACCTTTCAGGGACAGTGTGGATCCTCTGGAGAAGGCAGACAAGCCTTTAGCTATCTGGGCATGCTGGAAGTTGTGGTTTTGCAATAGCTTGAGGCGCTCTGGCTGGGAAACTGCACTAAGCAATGGCCATTGTTTATATGCACTATAGATACACATATATGTGTGTAGATATAGAACATTTCTTTTTTCAGAGGCCCTTGTACAAATGGAAGAAGCGATCTGATTGGTTGCTATGGGCAACTGCACCCCTCTCCCTCTACACAGGTTTTGATAAATCTCCCCCATTGTCTGATTTGCCCCTAGCAACCAATCACAGCACAGCTTTCATTTCTGACCGGTTGCTATGGGGAAATAAGACCGTTTTCATCTGATAGATCTGGTCCTCTGTGCGTATGAGGGGTCACATTCAACAAACCTGTAATATTGGTCTTAAATTACTTTATGTCCTTGGTGGGGGCTGCAGGAACAATGGACGTTGTTTTTCCTAATCAATGGAGAGTTAATTGTGCGTATCCCTTGTCGGTAACTAGAACTACTTCCCCCATTATGGTTTGACCTGCTCTGAATGACATGTTCGCCTGCGGTGATAGTGCATCAACACGACACATGATTCTTTTCCTTATAAAAAGTAGGAAAAAAAGTATTGGATTGAAAACCGCCACGTGTGAACATATCTGTGCATGCTGGGAGTTGTAGTTTTGAAACAGCTGTTGGCAGACTATACCGGCGCTAGGACCGCACGGGAATACACATCTCATAGACGGCTATGCATTCCGTGCAGAGTCCGCAGAAAGGATGGACAAGTTCATTATTTCTGTGGTAACGGAAATCATCTGGCGCAGAAATTCCCTCGTGTTCACAGCACAGCAGAATCCTATTGAACACAATGGGACTCTGCTGCTGCGGAATTCTGCATGGAAATTGTGAAATTCTGACGTGTGAACATGGCCTTAGACTCTGGGCTCTAATACACTGTAACAGTCTCTGCAGCTGAGGGTGTTTACAGACAATATCAGGACCAGAGGGGTGATCCAGGAATAAAAAAAAACTGAATTGCTTATTGTATTTAGACTTTTATATTTTTTTTCTCTAAATTTTTTGTGACCTTTAGGCTAGGTTCACACTACGGAATTTCCACCTGCAATTCTGCTTGCTAAAATGTATTATGCTAGCGAATGAGTTTTCCGTACACAACTCTCTAGTAGTATAGCAGTGTATCTCCTGTATCTCAGCTCTCTCTCTATAGTAGTATAGCAGTGTATCTCCTGTATCTCAGCTCTCTCTCTCTCTAGTAGTATAGCAGTGTATCTCCTGTATCTCAGCTCTCTCTCTCTAGTAGTATAGCAGTGTATCTCCTGTATCTCAGCTCTCTCTCTCTAGTAGTATAGCAGTGTATATCCTGTATCTCAGCTCTCTCTCTCTAGTAGTATAGCAGTGTATATCCTGTATCTCAGCCCTCTCTCTAGTAGCATAGCAGTGTATCTCAGCTCTCTCTCTCTCGTAGTATAGCAGTGTATCCCCTGTATCTCAGCTCTCTCTCTAGTAGTATAGCAGTGTATCCCCTGTATCTCAGCTCTCTCTATCTAGTAGTATAGCAGTGTATTCCCTGTATCTCAGCTCTCTCTATCTAGTAGTATAGCAGTGTATCCCCTGTATCTCAGCTCTCTCTCTAGTAGTATAGCAGTGTATCCCCCCTGTATCTCAGCTCTCTCTCTAGTAGTATAGCAGTGTATCTCCTGTATCTCAGCTCTCTCTCTCTAGTAGTATAGCAGTGTATCTCCTGTATCTCAGCTCTCTCTCTCTAGTAGTATAGCAGTGTTTCTCCTGTACCTCAGCTCTCTCTCTAGTAGTATAGCAGTGTATCCCCTGTATCTCATCTCTCTCTTTTAGTATAGCAGTGTATCCCCCCTGTATCTCAGCTCTCTCTCTCTAGTAGTATAGCAGTGTATCCTCTGTATCTCAGCTCTCTCTCTAGTAGTATAGCAGTGTATCCCCTGTATCTCAGCTCTCTCTCTAGTAGTATAGCAGTGTATCCCCAGTATCTCAGCTCTCTATAGTAGTATAGCAGTGTATCCCCTGTATCTCAGCTCTCTCTAGTAGTATAGCAGTGTATCCCCTGTATCTCAGCTCTCTCTAGTAGTATAGCAGTGTATCCCCCCTGTATCTCAGCGCTCTCTCTAGTAGTATAGCAGTGTATCCCCCCTGTATCTCAGCTCTCTCTCTAGTAGTATAGCAGTGTATCCCCCTGTATCTCAGCTCTCTCTCTAGTAGTATAGCAGTGTATCCCCCCTGTATCTCAGCTCTCTCTCTCTCGTAGTATAGCAGTGTATCCCCCCTGTATCTCAGCTCTCTCTCTAGTAGTATAGCAGTGTATCCCCTGTATCTCAGCTCTCTCTCTAGTAGTATAGCAGTGTATCCCCCCTGTATCTCAGCTCTCTCTCTAGTAGTATAGCAGTGTATCCCCCTGTATCTCAGCTCTCTCTCTAGTAGTATAGCAGTGTATCCCCCTGTATCTCAGCTCTCTCTAGTAGTATTGCAGTGTATCCCCTGTATCTCAGCTCTCTCTCTAGTAGTATAGCAGTGTATCCCCTGTATCTCAGCTCTCTCTCTCTAGTAGTATAGCAGTGTATCCCCAGTATCTCAGCTCTCTCTAGTAGTATAGCAGTGTATCCCCCCTGTATCTCAGCTCTCTCTCTAGTAGTATAGCAGTGTATCCCCTGTATCTCAGCTCTCTCTAGTAATATAGCAGTGTATCCCCCCTGTATCTCAGCTCTCTCTCTAGTAGTATAGCAGTGTATCCCCCTGTATCTCAGCTCTCTCTCTAGTAGTATAGCAGTGTATCCCCTGTATCTCAGCTCTCTCTCTAGTACTATAGCAGTGTATCCCCCTGTATCTCAGCTCTCTCTAGTAGTATAGCAGTGTATCCCCCTGTATCTCAGCTCTCTCTCTAGTAGTATAGCAGTGTATCCCCTGTATCTCAGCTCTCTAGTAGTATAGCAGTGTATCCCCCTGTATCTCAGCTCTCTCTAGTAGTATAGCAGTGTATCCCCTGTACCTCAGCTCTCTCTCTAGTAGTATAGCAGTGTATCCCCCCTGTATCTCAGCTCTCTCTCTAGTAGTATAGCAGTGTATCCCCCTGTATCTCAGCTCTCTCTCTAGTAGTATAGCAGTGTATCCCCCCTGTATCTCAGCTCTCTCTCTAGTAGTATAGCAGTGTATCCCCCTGTATCTCAGCTCTCTCTCTAGTAGTATAGCAGTGTATCCCCCTGTATCTCAGCTCTCTCTCCAGTAGTATAGCAATGTATCCCCCCCTGTATCTCAGCTCTCTCTAGTAGTATAGCAGTGTATCCCCCCTGTATCTCAGCTCTCTCTAGTAGTATAGCAGTGTATCCCCCCTGTATCTCAGCTCTCTCTCTAGTAGTATAGCAGTGTATCCCCCCTGTATCTCAGCTCTCTCTCTAGTAGTATAGCAGTGTATCCCCTGTATCTCAGCTCTCTCTAGTAGTATAGCAGTGTACCCCCCTGTATCTCAGCTCTCTCTAGTAGTATAGCAGTGTATCCCCCCCTGTATCTCAGCTCTCTCTCTCTCTAGTAGTATAGCAGTGTATCCCCCCTGTATCTCATCTCTCTCTCTCTCTAGTAGTATAGCAGTGTACCCCCTGTATCTCAGCTCGCTCTCTCTAGTAGTATAGCAGTGTATCCCCCTGTATCTCAGCTCTCTCTCTAGTAGTATAGCAGTGTACCCCCTGTATCTCAGCTCTCTCTCTCTAGTAGTATAGCAGTGTACCCCCTGTATCTCAGCTCTCTAGTAGTATAGCAGTGTATCCCCCTGTATCTCAGCTCTCTCTCTAGTAGTATAGCAGTGTATCCCCCCTGTATCTCAGCTCTCTAGTAGTATAGCAGTGTATCCCCCTGTATCTCAGCTCTCTCTAGTAGTATAGCAGTGTATCCCCCCTGTATCTCAGCTCTCTCTCTAGTAGTATAGCAGTGTACCCCCTGTATCTCAGCTCTCTCTCTAGTAGTATAGCAGTGTACCCCCTGTATCTCAGCTCTCTCTCTAGTAGTATAGCAGTGTATCCCCCCTGTATCTCAGCTCTCTAGTAGTATAGCAGTGTATCCCCTCCTGTATCTCAGCTCTCTCCAGTATCCGGATCCCCCATGAGTCAGCCTGATAGGTATCCCCGCCCACTGAGGGGTGTGTCCTCCCGGCCGCCCCGCCCCCCGTCTGATCCTGTGGATCGCAGTGTACTCGCAGCGCAGGATCCTGCAGGAGGTGATCGGGGTCGTTACTGCACCGTGATCGGGGGTAAGTGCTCCCCCCGGGGGTCCGCAGAGCTCTGTCCGGGGTCCTGGTGTAGGGGACTGGGAGGGACAATGCCTTGTAAGGGGATCGTTCTATTTTTGGTCACTTTTGGGTGGCAGGTGCATTTTACACTGTACAAGACCAGAGATCAGAGGGGGCGGGGGGTTCTGGGGGGGCCCCCTGTAGGAGCAAAATTTGGGGCCCCTGGGGGGCATTTGGGGCCCCTGCATTATGTTTTGGCTGTGTACTGTCACTTCATCATCATATAGGACTATTTCTAAATTGTAATTACAGTAGGACAACAAGTCACAGCATGTCCTGTCTGCGTGTTTCCCAAGCAGAGTGCCTCCAGCTGTTGCAAAACTACAACTCCCAGCATGCCCGGACAGCCGAAGGCTGTCCGGGCATGCTGGGAGTTGTAGTTTTGCAACAGCTGGAGGCACTCTGCTTGGGAAGCTCCCTTTTAGATTGTAGACATGTGCATTTTTTGGTTTAGCTTTTCATTACTTTTTTGTCACTTTTGTGGCAGATTTCAGAGTCAAAAAATTCACTTTTTTTATTTAATTTATTTTTTTATGCACTTTTATGTTTTTTGATGTAATATTTGAGACTGTTGTAAATTAATATATAAATACCTGAAAAAATAAAATTAGATTTTTCCCAACCTGTAGTTCTCTGCTGTTATGAATCTATGAATCCTATGGTGTCCTGACAGCCTACGGCTAGACAGCTACTGGCTGGAGATCTGTCAGGACATGATGGGAGTCGTAGTTGTGTGACAGCTGAAGAGTTCCTGGTTGGAGATGGTTGGAGATGGCTGGAGCCGTCAGGACGTGATGGGAATTGTAGTTTTGCATTCAAGCCATCAGGGCATTATGGGAGATGTAGTTCGGCAATAGCTGGCGAGCCGCTGTTTGGACATCACTCCTGTCTGGGTCTGATGAGAGTTATAGTTTTGCGATAGCTGGAGAGACACTGGTTGCTGTCCCACAAGCATGATGGGAGTCTTAGTTGTGCTGCTTGGGAGTCATAGTCGTTGAAGCAGTCAGGGCATGATGGGAGTTGTAACTTTATGACAGCTAGAGAACCACTGGTTGGAGATCAGTGCGACTGTCAGGGCATGATGGGAGTTGTAGTCTTGCGATGCTAGAGATTGACTGGTTAGAGATCATTGCAGTAGTAAGGATGTGATGGAAGTTGTAACTTTATGACAGCTAGAGAGCCACAGATTGGCGATCACTGCGGCGGTCATAGCATGATGGGAGTTGTAGTCTTGCAACATTGGAGAGCTGCTGGTTGGACATTATTGCAGCAGTCGGGACATGATGGGAGTTGTAGATTTGTGACAGCTGGAGAGCTACTTGTTGGAGATCACTGCGGCTTTTGGGGGCATGATGGGAGTTGTAGTCTTGCGAAGCTAGAGATTGACTGGTTAGAGATCATTGCAGTAGCAAGGATGTGATGGGAGTTGTAACTTTATGACAGCTAGAGAGCCACTGATTGGAGATCACTGCGGCTGTCACAGCATGATGGGAGTTGTAGTTGTGTCACAGCTGGAGAGCTGCTCGTTGGAGGACACTGCGGCTGTCACAACACAATGGGAGTTGTAGTGTCACAGCTGGAGAGCTACTTGTCGGAGATCACTGCGGTTGTCGCAGGACAATGGGAGTTGTAGTTGTGTCACAGCTGGAGAGCTACTCGTTGGAGGTCATTGTGGCTGTCACAGTATGATGGGAGTTGTAGTTGTGTCACAGCTGAAGGGCTACTCGTGGAAATCATTGCGTCTGTTGGGTGTTATAGTTGTGGGACAGCTAAAATGCTACTGGCTGGAGATCATTGTGGCTGTCAGGGCATGATGGGAGCTGTAGTTTTGCGACTACTGTAGAGCTGCTGGTTGAAAATTACTGTGGCTGTCACAGCATGACGGGAGTTGTAGTTGTGCGACAGCTAGAGGGCTGTTGTTTGGAGATCACTGAATTATTGTCAAATAAAAGCTGAAGTTAATGATGTAGAAACTAGATACAACTAAAACTTTCTAATATAACTCTATGACTGTGTAAAAACTGTATAAAGTTAGGTGAATGGATATTCCAGGAATAGAGATGCACTTGTTTCCATTGTCTTCTCTTTGCATTGTGTAATTACACTTTCCGCCTGTAGGTGGCAGTGATTTGTTTCCTAGGATCTCCCCTCTGTATAGGTTACATGTGATTGTCCTGGGAATCCATTCTTGGAGCGGGATTCTTGAGTTAGTGACCTGCACGACTGTGCACTGTGTTTAGGTTTTATGGGATTTATTGCTTGCGCCTGGTTACAGTGCAGGCTGGTGCGGTTGTATGGGGGTTGGGCTGGATTTACAGTAAGTTGTCACTTGGTTGGAAGCAGTATATAGATCAGTGTTTCCCCAACCAGGGGGCCTTCAGCTGTTGCAAAACTACAACTCCCAGCATGCCCGGACAGCCAAAGGCTGTCCGGGCATGCTGGAAGTTGTAGTTTTGCAACAGCTGAAGGCACCCTGGTTGGGGAAACACTGAGCTAAAGGCTGTCTGGGCATTCTGGGAGTTGTAGTTTTGCAACAGCTGGAGGCACCCTGGTTAGGAAACACTGATAGAACCTCTCCTGTGTGATCAAGAAGATCCAGAGAGATCCGCATTCACAGATCCACGCATATTTTGCACCATAGGTTCAAGAGACCTTTTTTAATGCTTTTCCTTCCATTTTTTTTTTCAAAAAGTTTTGAAGATTATAGTTTCGCAAAAATGTGGCCATAAATGTTCAAAAATGCACAAAATAGGTGAGATCCACGAATACTTGAACTCAAGGAGCTTCTCCAACCAGTGGCCGTCTAGCTGTCGTAAAACTGTAACACGATGGGAGTAGTAGTTGTACAACAGCAGGAGAGTGAGCGACTAGTGATCAGTGCGACAGACCAGGCTTTGCGTTGCGGTTTCCCAGATGCAAATGTGAACATAGCCTAAAAAATTATTATTTTTTTGCTTCTTATGTGGCATCGTGAAAACAAGTGCGGACATTCCGCACATTTGACTAACCAGCGGGCGCTAGGACCACTCGGAAATTCTCAGTTTCATAGACGGCAATGCATTTCTTTACGGTATATACCGGAATCTGGATTTCCGCACCAGAAACATCTGGTGCTTAAATTCTGCAGTGTGCACGGGGCAGTAGAATCCCATCCTGTGCGGACATTCAGCCGTGTGAACATATCCTTAGGGCTCGTCCACACGAGCGGATTTACTTGCATGTTTCCCACTGCGAGTTTGAATGGAGGCGGGCTCTCTTCGGCTGTCTAAGGCCTTGTTCACTTTGCCGTCGCACTCCGCTATTCGGAGTCCTGCCGGTGTGAGGTGAGATTTCCGAACCCATGCAAAAATCGAACTGTTCCTCCCCGAGATCGCACGTCTGCAGGAGATAAATAAGCCACACCCCTTAGGTTCGGAAATATCACCTCACACCGGCAATCCGGCCAGAAGAACGGGAGTTTAGTGGAGAAAAAAATAGTGCAAGCACTATTTTTTATCTTCGCTAAATTCCTGTAAATTTACCGGATCACCAACGGACCCCATGCAAGTGAATGAGGTCCGTCGGGACCCGTTAGTAGCTGTTTGCATCTGACCCGTTTTAGGCTCCGATCGGCATTTATTTATTTTCTAGAACCGATCGGACCTAAAACGGGTCAGATGCAAACAGCTAATAACGGGTCCCGACAGACCTCATTCACTTGCATGGGGTCCGTAGGTGATCCGGTAACTTTACAGGAATTTAGCGAAGATAAAAAATAGTGCTTGCAAGTGAATGAGGTCCGTCGGGACCCGTTAGTAGCTGTTTGCATCTGACCCGTTTTAGGGTCCGATCGGCATTTATTTATTTTCTAGAACCGATCGGACCCTAAAACGGGTCAGATGCAAACAGCTAATAACGGGTCCCGACAGACCTCATTCACTTGCATGGGGTCCGTAGGTGATCCGGTAACTTTACAGGAATTTAGCGAAGATAAAAAATAGTGCTTGCAAGTGAATGAGGTCCGTCGGGACCCGTTAGTAGCTGTTTGCATCTGACCCGGTTTTAGGGTCCGATCGGTTCTAGAAAAAAAAAAAAAAGCTGATCGGACCCTTAAAGGGTCGGATGCGAATGGCAATGTGAACGAGGCCTAAGCTGCATAATTTCTGCTGCGGAATGCCCGCCGTAGACCCTATTGACTTCACTGGGGTCTGTGGGGGATTTTCCTCAGTGGAAATTCCGCAGTGGAAAATCAGCCGCCACCATTCAAACTGGCAGCAAGTAAATCCGCTTGTGTGAACGAGCCCTTTCTTGGAACACTGACCAAATATTATGTAACGTCCGTAAACCTGAACGTGCCCTCGAAGGTGTCCACCCAGAATAATAAAGCACATTGATCTGTAGTAATGATGAGCAGCAGGGGCCATATTCGAATTCAAGATATTTCGTCCCATGTTTGTGAAAGTTGCATATTCGCTGTGTTTGTTCACTTTTTTTTCTTTTCACATGCAGATTTTTTATGCAAATTTTCGCATGTGAAAAAAAACACTAAAAAACCCCGAATATTCGTCTTTACGAATATATAGCTCTATATTCTAAATATTCGTGAACTCGCGAAGTGACGATAGTCTCTAGCTGATCCCGCAGGTTGGAGACCACTGATTTAGCGACACGTTGTATTGCAGTGGACTGTGTGACATCTCCTGTTCCACCAGGAATCGGAGTCAGCTATGGTTGCAGCGGAAGGGTTAATTGTCATTTTTTACGAGCGCACACAAGGCGATGAAGCCTCTTTGTGCCGGACCCTCCCTGTTACTAAACATTAACGGGCAGCTTTGTGCTGCGGAGAGAATGGTTGTTTGTTTTTTCCCTATTTATTAGACTTTTTTTTTTTTGGCAGTTTAGTACATATTTAACCTTTTTCCTTTCATGCTGGCGCCAGAGGCTTTACGGGAGAATAATATCACAACAGTACACACGTTCTCCTTGACCAAACTCAAAAAAACACAACCGTACAACTAATGTTTCATTTCCAGACCGCACTAGGTCCTCATGTACAAAAAGTGAAAGTGAAACATGGAGCTGTTGCCCATAGCAACCGTTTCATTTCCAGACCGCACTAGGCCTCATGTACAGAAAGTGAAACATGGAGCTGTTGCCCATAGCAACAGTTTCATTTCCAGACCGCACTAGACCTCATGTACAAAAAGGGAAAGTGAAACATGGAGCTGTTGCCCATAGCAACAGTTTCATTTCCAGACCGCACTAGGCCTCATGTACAGAAAGTGAAACATGGAGCTGTTGCCCATAGCAACCTGCCAGATCTCCTCTTTTATAACCTACAGCTGACTGGTTGCTATGGACAACATCTCCAGCTTATATGTCGCCATTGGTTTTCATACATGAAGGAAGTTTTAAAAATACTTTCAGGCGTAAGGCTGTATTCACATTTTTTAAGGCCTAAAACCATAGGTCAGTGTTTTCTGGGCTGTCCGGGCATGCTGGGTGTTGCAGTTGTGCAACAGCTGGACACTGTTTGGAAAACGCTGCCATAGGCCATATACACCTCAAAAAAAAAATAAATAAATAAATAAATAATAATATATTTTTTGTGTCTGGAATTTCCACTTTTTGCGAATTTCAATTTTCCTCAAAAAGGGATATATGGAAACAAGCTGCGTTGTTTACGTAACTCTCGAGTTACGAGAATGGCGCAGCTGGTGATGCTACACTGTATATTCAGCTCCCATTTACTTCTATAAGGGGTTAGAAGTCACCACAACCAAGTCAGACAGCATAGCAGCCATAATAGCTTTGTGACATGTCAGAAGTTTGTAAAAAAAATACAAATAAAAAATGACAGGCCGCCATTTGTCACAACAGAGCACCTTACGGCCATTTTACAATAGGGTGTTGGTTGTTGTGTAACCTCAGCCATGATGGCAGACAGCCTATTGGGTGCCGTGGTGACCGGTTCTGACCTACACAGACCTTCCTGTTACCGCCGCCACAGTCAACAAACAGGCGATGACAAGTGTCATGTATCTGATCAATGTGCTGACTAGGAGTGCTGGAAGGCCTCAGGCATACGTGGGTTATTAAGGGTTAATCCTGCCACCCTTAGGCCATCTTCAACCTTTTTTTTATATTGTGTTAGTTTTGTGGCGTTTTTGTGACACCTCTCCCAAGTTTTGTGTTTCAGTACTTGTATTTATCAGTGGTGTTTTTCACATGATCCGTTCATCCTATGATTCAAGGAATTCTAATGATAAATGAGGGGGGGGGGGGGAAACGCACGGAAAAAAATACCAACAAAAACACTCATATAGGCTGATGTCACACATGACATTTTTAAGAAAATAAAATAAAAAAAACAAGGCAGAAAAAGTGCTGCAGCCAGATGTTAGCTGGAAGTCAGTAAGGCATTTTTTGGCCATAGTCACACGGCGAAAATTCCGAGCAGTATCCGACGGAAAAATTCCGCTCGGAGATTCCGTTGCAACAGAGTCATATTGTTTTCAGTGGGATACTGCTGCAACATGCGCACGGCGGAAACATCTGTCGCCGACATGTCAATTCTTTCTCCGGACTCCGCACGGAAATATATTGCTGATTTTAATTTTATTTAAAAAATGCATCATGTTGTAGGTGTGGCTTTTTATACCCAGTTTGCAGCGTTTTTTATTTCCCCACTTACAAAAAAAAAAAAAAAAAAACACGTGTACATTTTTTACATTCTTCATGATATCTTCTTGACATCATCATCATGGAGTTATGTGTTTTGTAATAAGCAAAAAATAAATAATAATAAAAAAAAAAAACGCAACAAAAATAACCCCACATGTAGTAAAGCACATTTTTTGGTAAAAAAAAAAAAAATTGTAATCAAAAACTTAAAAAATAAATAAATCATGAAGCACCCGGTGACAGGTGGACTTTCTTGGTCCTTACTGGTATCAGTCGGATAATACTCTAATTTGCTCCTTGTGTCTTAATTACCCAGACTGTGCTAATTACGCCATTTACCGCGCAGCATTTTCCCACTTACTGTCCTCATGAAGCCCATTTAGCGACGTGCAGGATTTACCGCAGACACGAACAATCCAGACAACGCCTGATGTCAAAAGCTAGTGTGAGATTAGGCAGCCATTACAATCGGCGTATATTCACTGTCACACTTGTGATTACGCCCATTGTGGACGCATTATGTATGCTCATTTCTGCCCTGATCTCGGGAGTGACTGGAATAAGAAAAGGCCGCTTATTGTAGATTGTTCTATGTACTTTGCGGAGCTGTAATTGGCCGTTCTGTGGAAAATTCACTGTAGCTGGTTAAAGCCATACTTCTTCTAGATACAGTTTTTCCCATGCATTTACGGGGGTCTCCGGAGTCTCCTAGGTGTTGACGTTATCATAGCTGAGAACTGAGGCCGGCGACGCTACGTGATATAACTTAATGTGTGATCCCAGTAATTTAGGTCACTTTTTGTTTGGTTGGTCAGGACCCGCATTAGTATGCTGAGTATTATGGTTGCTCAACATACGAAAATCTGAAAATGCGTTGAAACCCTTAACTTAGGCATGTGGAGGCCATTACCACAGATTTTTTTTTTATCTCCATTTTTTTTTTTCTATTCACCCTTAGCTCTTGAGAATGAGCCACAAGTGCCCTTAAAGTATTGTCTGCCTGCCATTGATCCCTACATGACAGCTGGTGCTTGTCGTAGATGTCCCCCATAAGAGTGTGTGTGCTTGTTGCAGATGCCCCCATGTCGATATGTGTCTGATACAGATGCCTGCAACAAAATGTTCCTGTCGCAGGTGCCCCCCATAACAGTGTGTGCCTGCAGATGCCCCATAACAGTGTGTGCCTGCAGATGCCCCCGTGATGGTATGTGCCTGTCGCAGATGCCACCATAATGGTATGTGCCGGGCACAGATGTCTCCATGATGGTACATTCCTGCTGCAGATGCCTCCATGACGTGTGCTTGGGGCAAATGCCCCAGTAACAATGTGTTCTTGCTGCAGTTACCCCCATGATGGTATGTGCCTGTTGCAAATAAACTCCACAAGGATATTAACCTGTCTTGGATACCCCCATGATTTTACGTGCTTGTTGTAGATGCCCCATGACGGTGTGTGGCTGCCCCAAATGTCCTGATATGTGTATTTCGGCCCAGATGCCCCCATAACAGTGTGTAGCAACCACACTTACTTCTGAAGCTGACTGAATTTAGGATATTGTATTTTTAAAGCCCAGACACTGTCATGTTGCCAGCATAAAAAAAACATAAAAACAATACTACCCAATTTTGGAGGTAAGGACCAAAAATAGAACAGCTGGAAGGGGCTTTAATGGGGGGGAAGCCCCATAACGAAATAAAAATGGAGACCCTTTGCTTTGGTAATCCTGACCATAGGGCCCACCTTGTGTGCTTGTTGGGAATGATGTTCTGGAACAAATTTCAGCTGAGAATGGTGGGACTCCAGGTAAAACTTTTGGGGCCTTTAATCTGGTACCAACATGGGCATTTTACTCTGAATCTGTGGTGTGAATATGACCTTATTACTCATAAATATACCTATATTTTGTTTAGAAAAATGATTTACTGCAGCCCGTAGGGAGAAGCCGACACCTGAGCACCTAAAGCTACGCCAAAAATGTGATCTGCTCATCAATCAATCCATCGCGTGTTGCTGGGGCGGCGTCCTGTGGCTTCCTTTAAATCTCAGGCCGGTATTAGACAAGCATATTACATTTTAGTCCCGTACATTTGATTTTAGTCATACATTTAGTCTACCGTATTTTTCGCTGTATAAGACCCACTTTTTCTTCCCAAAAACTGGGGGGGGAAAGTTGGTGCATCTTATATGGCGAATACACCCCTATCGAGTCAGTCCCTGCGGCCATCAACGGCCGGGACCCCCAGCTAATACAGGACATCACCGATCGCGGTGATGCCCTGTATTAACCCTTCAGACGCGGCGATCAAAGCTGACCGCCGCGTCTGAAGCGAAAGTGACACTAACCCAGCTGCTCAGTCGGGCTCTTCGGGAACGCCGTGGTGAAATCGCGGCATCCCGAACAGCTTACAGAACACCGGAAGGGACCTTACCTGCCTCCTCGGTGTCTGCTGTGTCGGGATCCCCTGCATGGCCGGCGCTTTCCTTCGTCGTCATCACGTCGTCGTCCACGCCATCCCGTCATCCAATAGGAGCAATGTGCGTAGCAACGTGATGGCGGCGACGGAGAGCGAGGATACCGGGCAGCAGAGACGTTCCGGTGCGACGGGGACGCAGCGACAGCGATGGGGGGGGCGACATCCAGGGCTGCGGTGACGGTCTGGAGCGGCGGGGACACGTGAGTACAACCTCCTATACCCATGGTCTTCATCCTTCGTACCTCCAGATGTTGCAAAACTACAACTCCCGGCATGCCCGGACAGCCAACGGCTGTCCGGGCATGCTGGGAGTTGTAGTTTTGCCACATCTGGAGGCCCGCAGGTTGAAGATTACTGTCCTATACTTTACATTGTATTTGGTTCAGAATATTTTTTTTTCTAGATTTTCCTCCTTTAAAATTGGGTGCGTCTTATATGTCGGAGCGTCTTATATGGCGAAAAATACGGTACATCTTAGTCCCTTACATTAGATTTTAGTCATACATTTAGTCTACATTTTAGTACTGTTTGACTGCAGGCCTAATAAAAGCATCTAAAACCTTCCTGGGTGACATGCTGTAGAGGTTATCGGTAGAGATGAGCGAACTTACAGTAAATTCGATTTGTCACGAACTTCTCAGCTTGGCAGTTGATGACTTATCCTGCATAAATTAGTTCAGCTTTCAGCTGCTCCCGTGGGCTGGAAAAGGTGGATACAGTCCTAGGAGACTCTTTCTGCCGAGCCGAGAAGTTCGTGACGAATCGAATTTACTGTAAGTTCGCTCATCTCTAGTTATCGTATTTTCTAAACTATTGGACATCAAATTAAAAGTTGATATTTGCACCTCCTCACTTTTCTTGCTCCAGAATAAGTTTCTGTGATAAAGAAATAACAATATGATAATGACACGTGATGCTCTGATTCCGGTTACCGCTGTTGACTTCTCTGAGCGATTAAGGAATTTTAAAAGTCAGAATGAACAATTTTGTAATAATTGTTGAAATTCAAACAGCGATGTTAAGTAATCTGTACACAGGTGTTTTTCGTGCCTTTGCATCTGGGACAAAGACGCACAATGCGCAGTGACAGTTCTTAAAGCTCCCTCTTAGATCGGCTTGCAGTTTCATGTGCTGTGTTTGCTCTCCGTCCTGAAGATGTTTGCCTTTCTCTGCCTTCTTGAAGGCGATCAGACGGTTAACAAGTGGAGCGTTAAAGGGGTACTCCAGTGAAAAACTTTTTTTTTAATCAACTGGTGCCAGAAAGTTAAATAGGTTTGTAAATTACTTCTATTAAAAAAATCTTAATCCTTCCTGTACTAATTAGCTGCTGAATACTACAGAAGAAATTCTGTTCCGTTTGAAACACAGAGCTGTCTGCTGACATCATGAGCACAGTGCTCACTGCTGACATCTCATTTTAGGAACTGTCCAGGGTAAAAGGAAATCCTCATAGCAAACATGGACAGTTAATAAAATGGACAGATGTCAGCAGAGAGCACTGTGCTCATGATGTCAGCAGAGAGCTCTGTGTTTCAAACGGAAAAGAATTTCCGCTGTAGTATTCAGCAACTAATAAGTACAGGAAAGATTACGATTTTTTAATAGAAGTAATTTACAAATCTGTTTAACTTTCTGGAACTAGTTGATTTCTGGCACCAGTTGGTACCGGAGTACCCCTTTAAAGAGACAGCGCAGTCCTGGGTGATCTGATGGAGGGAGGGTAAGAAGGGAAAGCGCAGGTATATAGATAGATAGATATATGTACGCTAGGGATCGACCGATATCGTTTTTTTAGGGCCGATACCGATAATCGGTGGAGGTTAGGCCCGATAGCCAATAACTTATACCGATATTCCGGTATAAGTTATCGGCTATTTATCCCCCCTTGACACCGCTGCAGGTCATTGATTTAAAGCACTGCAGTGGCTTTTGCGGTGCCATAGGCCGCCGCCGCCACCACCCGCTTCTCTCCCCTACCTGTCAGGGTGGTCCGGGCCATCCATCCTTCCTTCTTGTAGTGTCCGGCGGCATTCCGGGTGGAGGGTGAACCGGTACGTGCTGTCCTTCTTCTCCGGGGGTCATCTTCTCCACTCCGGGCAGGCTCCGGCCTAGTAACGCTGCATAGACGCCGCTGCGCGGTGACGCCCGTGCGCAGTGACACACCTGACGTCTCGGCGTAGCGGCGTCTATGCAGCGTACTAGGCCGGAGCCTGCCCGGAGTGGAGAAGAGGACCCCCGGAGAAGGACAGCCCGTACCGGTTCACCCTCCACCCGGAATGGCGCCGAACACTACAGGAAGGAAGGATGGATAGCCCGGACCACCCCCATTACGGGTAAGTTTATTAATTTTTTTATTGACTCGGAGGATGGGGGAGGGGCCCGACCGGTATAGCGGTATGGGCAAAAATCCATACCGGTATACCGCCCAGCACTACGGTGGGGGGTGCGGTGCGGTGTGGCGGGTTGGGGGCGGTCGCGGTGGGGGCGGTGCGGGGGGCGGGGCATTATCGGCTTATCGGCAAGGTAATTGCCGATACCGATAATGCCCAAAATCGTGATTATCGGCCATACCGATAATCGGTTGATCCCTAATGCATCCCATTGCCCTGCTACCATAGGAATACTGTTACCTATAGAAGCATTCTCTATAGGATGGATTAAAGATATTTCACTGTAAATTGACTTATGAAAAGCCTTTGGTTCATTTTTTTATAACTATAATTCGATGGTAATACAACCCCTATGTGCCCCTCACTGTGGAGGACTCAGCCCAGCCATGTGTTACATTTGTTTTAATGAATGTTATGCAGTACTCGATCTTCCCTGTAGTGGCCGCTGTAGGGGATCTGTGTCTAGTTGGCGGTGAGAAGCCATCACTGATCAGGGTTTGTTTTATCCCAGATCTATTCGGTTTCCTCACAATTAGTGGTAGCTGCACTGCTTTGGGTTTGGGTGGTTATAATAAAAATAAGCCCTATCCTGGTTTGTTACTGCAGTCATTTTATCTGCTTGATGGAGATTCGGCTTTGCTCCTTGTTTCTGTAAATACACACGTGTCATTTTATGGGCGCTCTCAGTCCTGTGTTACCATTCATTGCTTCCTGGAATCTATTCAGATACAGTCACAGAGCTATACATTCCTCCAAGATGTGTCAGCAGTCCACTCAGCAAATATAAAGGCTGAACGTTCCCATGATCCCCTGCTGTGACACATCTCCATGCCGTTTCCTTTTACTTTTGGCCTTTTGTTTAGAGATGAGCGAACTTACAGTAAATTTGATTCATCACAAACTTCTCGGCTCGGCAGTTGATGACTTATCCTGCATAAATTAGTTCAGCTTTCCGGTGCTCCGGTGGGCTGGAAAAGGTGGATACAGTCCTAGGAAAGAGTCTCCAGCCCACCGGAGCACCTGAAAGCTGGACTAATTTATGCAGGATAAGTCATCAACTGCCGAGCCGAGAAATTTGTGACGAATCGAATTTACTGTAAGTTCGCTCATCTTTACTTTTGTTAGTCAGCTCAGCTATACCTTTGTATTTAAAAAAACTCCTGCCCTCAATCCTGTCATGTTTTTGTTTTAGTAAAAATATTCCCATAAAATAACAATTCTGCAGCGTCTTCACTGGATTGTGTCTTATCTCAGCTTTTCCTCCTGAAACGGTAGGACTACATTGACAACTGGGTGTTTCATTTCTTATAGTCATAGGGGCGTGTCTCTGTAGAGTGGCGGTGACCGGTCAGGGCTGACAGTATGGGGATGTACTGGGACACACCCCTTTAACAAGGTGAAAGGTAACGCCCAGTTGTCAATACGTCCATACAAATCTAGAGGATTGGCACAATGCAAACTTTTAAGAAAAGCTGCTTCATAATTATGTCAAGTATTTTCTAAGCAGACATGTCAGGAGAGCCAACAAGTCCACTTTTAAAGAAGAATTCTCTCCAAGAATATTGTGATAGAAGGGTGATGAGGATGGTTTGATGGAATTTAACCCTTTTAAAACCAAGGCCTTCACATGCCTGGATGAGACGTTCTATAGGGTATGTTCCGTCTGATCATGGGAGTCACAGAGCTTATAGATAGATCAATATGTCAGAAAAAAATGCACCGTGCAAGAAGAAGTATCAGCTACATTAACACATAACTTATAATAAATATCATAACAATGAGCCTCCCAAAAGTGACAATGGGGGATCTTTATCAAAGGACTAGCTGAGTACCCGGCGTTGCCCGGTTTTTCCTTCCTAATCCTTGTTGGGGAGGAAAATAAACAAAGGAGGAAGCTTTTGACTTCATATCCCATCCTCATATATTGTTGTCATATCCCGACCTCCTATCTCGTCATCATATCTCAACCTCCACATCCCGTCCTCATATCCCAACATCATCCCGACCCGTAATATGTGTACCAGGTATTGAAATATCTTCAGCCGTATGGAAGTTATGTGGGAACATACATTTCCCATTGATTTGCATGGGACTTTAAACAAAAACCCAGACCCTCACAAATGGGGGTAGTTAAGGGTTAAATTACCTATCCTATATTTTAAGTGGACATATAAGTAACATGTGACCAAGTATTATCGAAATATCTCCAGCCGTTTGGAAGTTCTGCAGTAACATATATATTTCCCATTGACTTGTATGGGACTTTAAACATAAACCCCGCCCCTGGCAAATGGGGGTGAGTAAGGGTTAAATCACCTATCCTATGTTTGTTGACATGTAAGTAACATGTGTGCCAAGTTTCATGTTAATATCTTTAGCCATTTGGACATGATGCTGGAACGTACACACATACATTGAGTTATATATATAGATTTAGACAGTTTTTAAATTTGTCGCACTGAAAGTCGATCTAAATATGTGCGACTTTTTCGCGACTTTTGCTTTAGAGGATTTTTAGAACATGATGCATTCTAGTCTATTTTAGACAGAAAAATGCATTGGTGCTGAATTTATCAATAGCGACTTTTCTACGAAAAGTCGCATTGGCCGAAAATACGCTGGAATGTCGGACCATACAGAAGCAGGTTTAAATATATTCTAAACCATAGATCCCGAATTCTGTGCGCAGAATTTATCAAGAGCCGTGCGACTTTTGATAAATTAAGCGCACAATAGATCGGCCTAACGCTCTGTAGGTTGGTCTATATTGATGCGGGAAATAGACAACTATGATATGTCTCCCCCACTGAGATTCAAATGACGTAAATCTAAAATCCTGGACAAGTCAAAAAACCTGTATATGTCCAATATATGTCTTAAATAAAAGGAGTGAAATAATAACAAGACAATGATGTTTGATCTCAATATACAGGTTTAGGGGATTTGGGGTTTTTCTTTTTTCCCCCCCCTTTTCCCTCTCCAGACATAACGGCACGGAGTATAGTAAGTTGCATCTATCACGGTTCTATAATGGCCTTACACTTTGTACCCATGGGCCATAATTTCATTTGTTTGTGACTGTTTTTAATTTTGTATAGAAATACTGAAGAGAAGGGCAAGCGTCCTGCACTCACCGCATAGGCTCTGGTCATTCGGCTCCCATCTCGGGCTGTTCCTCCGGACCGGCTGACAAGGTAGCGTTGGGCTCTCAAAGGCGACTGCCGGTGGTTTCACGCATAGCAATGCGCTTCTTCCGGCCTCTAGGAGGCCGGAAGAAGCGCATTGCTATGCGTGAAACCGTTGGCAGTCGCCTTTGTATAACCCTCTCACTCTCTTATGTATATCGGCAGCAAATATTATGGGGGGAGATTTATCAAAACCTGTGTAGAGGAAAAGTTGACCAGTTACCTATAGTAACCAATCAGATGGCTTCTTTCATTTTAAAGGACCTCTGAAAAATGAAAGCAGCGATCTGATAGGTTGCTATGGTCAACTGGTCAACTTTTCTCTACACAGGTTTTAATAAATTTCCCCCATACAGTGGGGATCAAAAGTTTGGGCACCCCAGGTAAAAATTTGTATTAATGTGCATAAAGAAGCCAAGGAAAGATGGAAAAATCTCCAAAAGGGCATCAAGTGACAAATTAGACATTCTTATATTATGTCAACAAAAGTTAGATTTTATTTCTATCATTTACACTTTCAAAATAACAGAAAACAAAAAAATGGCGTCTGCAAAAGTTTGGGCACCCTGCAGAATTTATAGCATGCACTGCCCCCTTTGCAAAGCTGAGACCTGCCAGTGTCATGGATTGTTCTCAATCATCATCTGGGAAGACCAGGTGATGTCAATCTCAAAGGTTTTTAAATGCCCAGACTCATCTGACCTTGCCCCAACAATCAGCACCATGGGTTCTTCTAAGCAGTTGTCTAGAAATCTGAAACTGAAAATAGTTGATGCTCACAAAGCTGGAGAAGGCTATAAGAAGATAGCAAAACGTTTTCAGATGTCAATATCCTCTGTTCGGAATGTAATTAAGAAATGGCAGTCATCAGGAACAGTGGAAGTTAAAGCAAGATCTGCAAGACCAAGAAAAACATCAGACAGAACAGCTCGCAGGATTGTGAGAAAAACTATTCAAAACCCACGTTTGACTGCACAATCCCTCCAGAAAGATCTGTCAGACACTGGAGTTGTGGTACACTATTCCACTATAAAGAGATACTTGTACAAATATGGTCTTCATGGAAGAGTCATCAGAAGAAAACATCTTCTACGTCCTCACCACAAAAATCAGCGTTTGAACTTTGCCAATGAACATATAGACAGTTCTGTGGACCGATGAGGTTAACATTGAACTTTTTGGCCGGAATGAGCAAAGGTACATTTGGAGAAAAAGGGGAACAGAATTTAATGAAAAGAACCTCTGTCCAACTGTTAAGCATGGGGTTGGATCAATCATGCTTTGGTGTTGTATTGCAGCCAGTGGCACAGGGAACATCTCACAAGTAGAAGGAAAAATGGATTCACTAAAATGTCAGCAAATTTTGGATGCTAACTTGATGCCATCTGTGAAAAAGCTGAAGTTAAAGAGAGGATGGCTTCTACAAATGGATAATGATCCTAAACACACCTCAAAATCCACGGGGGATTACATCAAGAGGCGTAAACTGAAGGTTTTGCCATGGCCTTCACAATCTCCTGACCTCAACATAATTGAAAATCTATGGATAGACCTTAAAAGAGCAGTGCGTGACAGACAGCCCAGAAATCTCAAAGAACTGGAAGACTTTTGTAAGGAAGAATGGGCAAAGATACCTCAAACAAGAATTGAAAGACTTTTGGCTGGCTACAAAAAGCCTTTACAAGCTGTGATACTTGCCAAAGGGGGCAGTACAAGATATTAATTCTGCAGGGTGCTCAAACTTTTGCAGACGCCATTTTTTTGTTTTCTGTTATTTTGAAAGTGGAAACGATGGAAATAAAATCTAACTTTTGTTGACATATTATAAGAATGTCTAATCTGTAATTTGATGCCTTTTGGAGATTTTTCCATCTTTCCTTGGCTTCTTTATGCACATTAATACAAGTTTTACCTGGGGTGCCCAAACTTTTGATCACCCCTGGGGTATATACTTTGCTCGGCATGTATTCTTACTATACTGTCTAGAACATTTCAGGTCCCTTTCACCACAGGAGTCAGCACTTTCCTTCTGTCATTACACAGTATAACAAAACCTGCCATGAAATGTAAAATAGATTTACGTCCTTGTTGCCCGGGGCGTTGGCTTTTAGGATGCATACCTGTATACACTGACTGTAGGCAAGAAACAGTAAAAGAAAAGAGAAGCTTGTAAGCCCATTGTATGAGAAGGATTTCATGTTGTGTTTTTTTTTTTTTTTTGGACGACTCTTGCTTTCTTCCAAATTCTTGGCACAAAAAAATGTCTTGTATATTTTAGTTATTTAGTGATATGTTCTTCAAAAAAATGTTGTAGTAGGTGTGTACAGGCGGCCCCCGCCATGATATTGCGCAGCTGCTGAATGCACATGGATTGAATGAAAGCGATTGAAGTAAAAGCGACAACTGTAGAGAGTGTATTTTATCCTGAGGTAATGAAGCCCACTTGTCACCAGGCATCTGTTCTATCCTGAACACAATAGGATGTTCTATGATTGCCGGGATCTTCGCCTTAGCTATTGCTTGCTGTTATCAGCCATGAGGTATATATTACCGTATTTATCAGCATATAACACACATTTTTTGAGCAAAAATTTTTTGCTTAAAGTCTATTAAACGCCGATAAACTCTTTATGGCCCTTTAAAAAGCCAATGCGGTTCAATGATTTAAAGTGGACGCTTTAAATCATGTAACTGCAGCGGCTTCCACGGGGCCAGAGTCCCGCCGCCCGATTCTCTCCCCATCCCCGGCTTTCATATTTACCTGTCCTAGGGTCCGCTCCTGCAGGCTCTGGCGGCGTCCTGCGCTGTCGCTGTGTACTGACAAGTGACATCCTCAATGCGACGTCAATCATCATTGCACAGCGACTGCGCAGGACGCCGCCGGAACCTGCAGGAGACGGCGCCGACAGGTAAATATGAAAGCCCGGGATGGGGAGGGAATCGGGCGGCGGGACTCTGGCCCCGTGGAAGCCGCTGCAGTTACATGATTTAAAGTGGCTGCTTTAAATCATTGAACCGCATTGGCTTTTTAAAGGGTAGCTCCCACCATCCTATTTTTTTTTTTTTGCTAGCCCGTTCCCACCCCGCTACGGCACTAGCCCGTTCCCTCCTCCCCCCCCCCCCCCCCCCCGCCCTGCATACCCCGTTCCCTCATTACACTTGCAGTTACTGCAGAGTCCGGCAGCGGGCGTGCAGGGACAGCGGCAGCAACGAGGCGGCGGCGGCGATGTGCGGGAGGAGTGGCCTCTCAGCCAGTGGCCGGGGAGCCAATGCACTCGCTACCGCCTGTCTGATTGACAGGCAGGGAGCGAGTGCAGCCTAACTGAAAAAGGACTGATTGCCACTCCAAAATCAGTCCTTTTTCAGTAGCCGTTTTTTAAATGTAAATTAAACCTTTTTAATGAAAAAAATAATAATAAAAGTATATTAGAGATATGTTGTAGTACATAAGTACTACAACATATCAAAAAATAAAGTTGGTGAGAGTGCCCATTTAAGGGACAGAAAGAGTTTATCGACGTTTAATAGACTTTAAGCTAAAAATGTATATCTGGGGATGGGGAGGGACATGGGAATCAGGCAGCGGCGGGACTCTGGCCCCACAGAAGCTGCTGCAGGTACATGATTTAAAGCAGCCGCTTTAAATCCTTGAACCGCAGCGGCTTTTGTGGGGCCAGAGTAAATCAGGGTATACACACACTTACACACACCCTCATTTTAACACAGGTTGTCCGGGCATGCTGGGAGTTGTAGTTTTGTAACAGTTGGAGACACACTGGTTGGGCAACACTGCCTTAGACATTGACATTGTCTGAGCTTGTAGATTTCTTGCACTCTCCCTCCCATAGGGAAACACTAGTGACAATAACCTGCATTACTGTGGGGCAGTCCTATAGCTTGATAATTGTATCACAATCGTATTATCTTGAAATCAATCAATTGATTTAACACATAGATATAGTTATGGAAAGAAAGATAGCTGATCCTCGGTCCTACAGTGTATCCTAAACCAACACGTGGAACAGCTGAGGAATCCCATTTGGTGGGATTTATAAGCTACAAGTCAATGAATTTTTAACATTCCCCGAGTGTGGTAGAAGAATGAACGCATACTTTGCAGAGGTTGGGCGGTACAGTATGTGAAAGAATGGCTTCCTGTAAAGAAACTCTAGACAATGCTGACGTCGCAGGTTCCATACATTGCGATGCCTTAGCGATACGGATAGCGATGACAAATTTTCATACTTTAGGGCTACTCCGGTGGAAATTTAGTAAATTACTTTTATTTATAAATCTTAATCCTTCCAGTACTTATCAGCTTCTCTAGGCTCCACAGGAAGTTGTATTTCTTTCTGGAATTAATTTCAGTCTGACCACAGTGCTCTCTGCTGACACCTCTGTCCATGTCAGGAACTCTCCAGAGCAGGAGCATATCCCCATAGCAAACCTCTCCTGCTCTGGACAGTTCCTGATACGGACAGAGGTGTCAGCAGAGAGCACTGTGGTCAGACTGGGAAAAAAAAACTCCAGAAAGAAATACAACTTCCTGTGAAGCATACAGCAGCTAATAAATACTGGAAGGATTAAGATTTTTAAACAGAAGTAATTTTACAAATCTGTTTAACTTTGTGGCACCAGTTTATTTAAAAAAAAAAATAGTTTTCCACCGGAGTAGCCCTTTAAAGGGGTACTCCGGTGAAAACCTTTTTTCTTTTAAATCAACTGGCTCCGGAAAGTTAAACAGATTTGTAAAATTACTTCTATTAAAAAATCTTAATCCTTTCTGTACTTATTAGCTGCTTAATACTACAGAGGAAATTCTTTTCTTTTTGGAATGTTCTCTGATGACATCACGAGCACAGGACTCTGCTGACGTTATAATAATAATAATAATAATAATAATGTCTTTATTTATTGTTGTCCTTAGTGGGATTTGAACCCAAGGCCCCAGCACTGCAAGGCAGCAGTGCTAATCACTAAGCCTCCATGCTGCCCTTAGCATACATCAGCTATGCACAGTTGCTAAAATGTACAGAGATGTCAGCAGAGAGCACTGTGTTCATGATGTCAGCAGAGAGCTCTGTGTTCCAAAAAGAAAGGAATTTCCTCTGTAGCATTCAGCAGCTAATAAGTTCTGGAAGGATTAAGATTTTTTAATAGAAGTAATTTACAAATATTAGAAAGATTCACTAGCGCTGAATGGATTTGGATGTGATCCGTGGCTGGACTGCTGCTTAGCCAATAGATGTGCTCTCCTGATAATGCACACCGATATATAATGGATATGACAAAACAAATTTTTGAATTGGCAAGCGCTGTATCAGACACAAATCTATTATGGCTATTATGGCTAGGTGGTGGGGACTAACCTGATGCTGCTGTAGGAGGAGGGAAGAATCCTGATGGTATGGAAAAGACTGTGGATGGTGTGAGGAAGTGCTCACCTGGTGATCGAAAAAAATGGGAATGCAATGACTGGATTACATAAAGATATGCATATTAATTTGAATGAACTCTATCTGTAAAACATGGTCTACCTTTAAATGATCGGTCGCGCTGGTGCGAGCGATGGTGGTTGGAATGGCTGATGTGGTAAGCTGAAGGAGTGATATTCCTACGAATTAAACAATCTAGTTATGGTGAAAAGTATGATGAATACTTTCAGCAGAGTCGTTCTTATTAATACCTGTTCATGAGCTGTATTTCTGATTCTGTATGGGTATTGTAGAGGCAGATGCTTGATGCTGTGGGCTCTCCCTAAGGGTACTCCAGAGGTTTAAAAGAAATGCAAATGAAGCCACCTAATTCACCTAATAGCGAGCGTGCAGGTAGGTTGAGACGCCACCGGCCGGGGCGCACTCCCACTGCCGCCAAACGCTCCCTTGAACTAACCGGATTACAACCAACGTTTTCCCGGACCGAACTTCAACTCCACACTTGTTTACTAATCCAGGAAAACTTTCATTGAGGGCCCGCAACAGT